>NC_136912.1:14217726-14347726 GCF_949606895.1 Notothenia rossii | reverse complement strand
CTCTCATCTCTCGCTCTGTCTCACAGACTCAAGCCCGTAATGATGCCTCACTTCAGGATAAACACGGTGCCATTTTTCGTAATTACAGCAGGATGTGATTTTCATACAGCCTCCTGTTTGACATTTGTGATCACACACACACACACACACACACACACACACACACACACACACACACACACACACACACACACACACACACACACACACACACACACACACACACACACACACACACACACACACACACACACACACACACACACACACACACACACACACACACACACACACACACACACACACACACACACACATTAGGCGCTGCAGTAAGACCAAACCACAGAGGGAACAAACACCATTAACACATCCAAAAGCTTTTCCAACTGCAAGATATAGTCAGAAGAATTTAAGCTGTACATTATGGTACGGATTTCAGTAATTATATATTGTTATGTAGTAATAACAAATGCCCATTACAACATCCCAAAGTCTATTGTGATGTCTTCAAATTGCTTGTTTGTCCGACAAAATATTCAAAACTCAAATGATTTGCAGTTTTTCAACAAATACAATTAAAAACCAGCCAATCCTGACATCTGGGGAGCTGGAACCAACAGATATATGTCATTTCACGTGGGACATGAAATGACAATTACAATTACTCAATCATCAAATTGGTATTGTCTATCAGTTAACTTGTGAATTTGTGTACTACTTTAACTTTGCGTAGACCGTTTTGGAGTATTAAGCAACTCACGGATAAAACAGCCAAATGTGTAACTCCTTTCGGAAAGAAGGAGGGGTTTAGCTGTAGACATATCACATAGATAAGAAACTTTTATTCACACGATCAACCATATATGGTATTACCACTCTTGCCGCCAACTAGATAGCCTTTCTACAGTACTGACGTTGAGTTGAGGAGATCGAGGGGTCTCCATTTCTGATTATCTGTGCCGTCAGGAGAATCTCAACGCTGATAGTTAGCTTTGATGACCTGAATATTTTGTAATCACGTTAAAACATTTCAATTGGTGTCTATATGACACCAACGACTTTGCAGACTATTTAAATTGGTTGCATTCAAAATCTTCTTGGCATTCGGTCCTGAAACAGCTTTAGTATAGCAAACATTATGTGGAATATCTACTCAGGAGTGAAGCCATTCTTTGCCTTTAAAACAGCTCCTTGTAATGCAGGGAAACCTCTGAGCTATTTGAAGCAGGGAAGACGTTTGTAGTTTGAAACTTCTTGTTCCTGGAAGGATCAAGGACGTGGAAATCTATGTACTTGCAGTTCATAAACCACATATTTGGTCTCGGTGGAACTGTTAGGTTCTCTGAAAAGTCTCATATTAAAACTTGATTTTCACACAACTTTTAATGCTGTGGGAAGATCTTCTTATTACTTTCTTTTGGGATGATGGATTCAAAATAAGAATTGAATTGGAAAGTTGCTTCACAAAATGTTTTCTGTTCTTGGAATATCAAAGAAATGACTTAAACTAATGGAGGCACTATACATCAATTGACATTGATAAATAAGTGTTGTGACATTGAAAAGCAAAGCTTTCAAAGTCAAGTAGTTGTGGACAAAAGAAGAAACAGCCTTCTACCTTCCCCACTGCAGTCAGCCTTGGTTACCATAGTCTCAAATGCTTTTGTCCTACAGCATCCAGGTTCCTTTCAGCCACCATGGCATGTGTCTACTCCTTGTATTGAGGCTTAAATGCAAAGTGATGGAGTGACAAAACACTGTCAATCAAAATGTGTTTCAAGACCACTTGAGATTCTTGGCTGGTCTTGCAGTGTGAAAACATCTGAGGCTCTGAAGCTAAGGACTCATCGAGAGACTGAAGAGCAAATCTGACTTGACTGTGAATGCACCACAAGAATCTCACTCGAAATTTGTTTTTTTGAGACCTAAACGTTGTTTTGCAGTAAGGCGTCGGTCTTCTTCCCGTTCCCTCTGAATCAATGCTAAGCTTGTGAATGCAGACAGCCTATTTGTCAAGTCTTACAATTAAGAGTGGATAATGCCACTGTGTCCCATGCCAGGAATTTGGTTTCCGAGATGTATAAATACACGGGTAAACACTCTTATTTACCTCTGTTTTCTCAGACATAATCACCAGCCCGGGCTCCATGCGCTGTGCTCTGCATGAAATTAGCTTGCTATTGATTCCTTGAACATCTCCCCACAATTCTCAGCATTGAGGGGCTCTAATAGGCTAAACGGCAGACAAGCAACGTGACAGTTTTGCTCTCAATGCTGTCTGCAGCAGAGAGGCAGATTGCAGAAGAATAACGATGACGTTATACAAGACCTTTTTGTGATTGTAATCACATTTCACATCTCTGCCTCTGACTTGACAAGCTGGAAAACCGAAGCCATGACTTGACATTTGGTGACATTTATCACTGGAATGTGAATGAGTGACTCTTAACATGAAAGGTCACACCTTTAGAGAGAGTATTCCCAGTAGATCTGGCGTATGTTTACACTTGTGTATTTGTGGGATGAAAGTAAGCTATATTGAATGATTTGGGATGCCTACTGCTATATCTGATCTGAATTTTGCATTTTCAGTGGTTATGTTGTTTTTAACATTCAACCCTCCTATTGTCTTCGTCCAGCCCCCCCCCCCTCCCCCCTTACTCTGGTATTCGCGGTCAGATTTGACCGGTCCTGTTTTAACTGCTATCACATTAACACAAAAACCATAAATGATCACCAAATTCCATTGAACACCCTTTCAAACTGTAAATATTGTATCAGACTACCAGTATACATGAAAAACTGCAGTAAATATACAAAGAATAGACACTGAACATGTATTGCGTGTGCCAGGTGTGATCCATGTGGGGGGATGGGCACATAAGGGGGCGGGGGACACATCTAGTGTGTGTGTGTGTGTGTGTGTGTGTGTGTGTGTGTGTGTGTGTGTGTGTGTGTGTGTGTGTGTGTGTGTGTGTGTGTGTGTGTGTGTGTGTGTGTGTGTGTGTGTGTGTGTGTGTGTGTGTGTGTGTGTGTGTGTGTGTGTGTGTGTGTGTGTGTGTGTGTGTGTGTGTGTGTGTGTGTGTGTGTGTGTGTGTGTGTGTGTGTTGTAGTGTGGTGTGGTGTGTGTGTGTGTGTCCTATCATTAGTATACTTGTGGGGACCAACATCTGTGTACACAGTCACGTGTGGGGACTCGCCCCCCTTATGGGGAGATAATGGAGGTCCCCATGAGGGGGATCACTAATTTTAGGGTGAAGACTTGGTTAGGGTTAGGGTTAGGATAAGTCTCCATCCTAACCGCGCGTGCGTGCGTGCGTGCGTGCGTGCGTGCGTGCGTGCGTGCGTTTTATCTGATCCGGATGGTTACCACGGTAATTCCTTTTCTTTATGGGGAACCGGGTACACCATGGGTGTTACAAAGTTGACTAAATCATCCAAAATTCAATGAAAGTGGTGATCAGCAATTTGATATGTTCAAATGTCTACTGTTAGGGATATCATAAAGTTATGATTGATGAAAGTAGTAAATTGATCAATTTGACCCGAAGACAACAGGAGGGTTAATGCCTTCCCCCTAGTATCCAAATAATTTCTTAGAAATTAATATGTGACTCTAGGGCTACTGAAAATCACTGCAATGAAATGTGGTACTCGTCTTCTCAAAAAAGTAAAGAAATCGAAATGTTCTTCTTCTGTTGTAAATTACAGAAAGGCATATTATTCAAAACATTAGGATAATAAATTTTTAGACAAATTAATCAATGAAATGAATGCTTTGTGTGAAGATAACCTGAACATTCTTTAGGTTTTGATCTGAAGATGTCCCATTGAGCTCTGGGATCACATCGATATTTTCTGACATTTTATAGAACACACGCTTAATTAGCTAATTGTAGACATAATCTCCAGAATGATTGTGTATGAAAATCATTGTGAAAGCTGTATCTGTAAGTATGCATACATAATGTTTGTTATGTAAGATGTTAAAAACTCGATAAACATATTGTCGAAGATAAGGGATAGATAGTCAGCTGAATGTGTCCTCCTTAACAATATTTTCCTCCTTCTACCCAAGCTGCAGGTTCTTCACTGTTCTATGTTTTGGCCCACGGTGGCTTCTAATTGGTTGGGGATTGAGGGTACACTTGTGATGTGATGGCAATGACAATAAGAGCAGAGCCACGCAGCCTGTGGGAGCCACAACTTCTGACAGAATCAATGTGAGCGGCGGGGCCCGTTGAGGCCAGGGAGTCTGGTTCAGCAGGACTAATTACTGTGCGTTCTAAAAGTTGATTTGCTGCAGGTTAACTTCTGATGTTTTTCCACTTCCTTTCGTTGTTTCTTTCCCACATTTCATTGAAGTAGATGCAATTATTTTGAAGTGTTTCATTCAGCGTTAGCAATCAGAGAGCTTCAGACAGCTCAAATCACTGAGTTGATGTGAATCAGAGAGGGATATCAGGCCAAATGACAGACAATAATTATAATGCAGGGTAATAAAAAAACATTCTGACAAGTTATTCAGGAAGCAAGGTCAAGTTAAGTTGAGCGATTTGTGAATTCATTATTAAAATACTGAAATTACCATATTTGTATTGGTTGAAATTATTCCTCAGAGAAAACATAACAAATAAATCACATTGATAGATGTTTTCAGTATTACAATATGACAACGTCTAACACATTGTTTTCAATGACAACAAAACAACAGCTCAGTCATGCCAGGGCCTTTGCTCTCACATCAACTTCAGACTGACAGCGTCCACGGCCCCACCTGACGTATTGTTTACTGCCTGATAGGAGTCTGCACACCGCCCTGATAGACGTGCTCTCACACACCGCCTTCCTCTCACTGAGAATCCAGGGGGGGAAGCCTTCAAGCTGTGCTGCACAGATCTGAGCTGACGCAAGGAGACAGGCTCTTGTAGGTAACTGAGGGGGAGTGGAGTGGCTCGGTATGTGGGGACTCCGAGGTAGGAGCTCTGAGGCGGGCAGGGGGCTCTCTGAGGCGGGCAGGGGGCTCTCTGCAGAGCGTCCTCCAGCAGGGCAGCTGATAGATTGCAGCGTGCACGGACCAGACAGAAGCCAGCGGTAGGACGTGGTCACTGGATGCTAAATAAAGCAGTGAGTCAAAACAAAACGACCTAACATTGAGCAAAGTTACCTTAAACTTGTATCTTTTCAAGCACAATTAAAGGTTACCGGTGCTTAAAGAGTGCTAGAGTATTATTAGCCCATGTGAAACAGATTTACTGTATCACACATTAATCTGGGATAGAATCTGCAGAGTGCATACAGCTGCCAGGCAGAGCACAGCTGCTTTCTCCATCAAACTTGCCAAACCTGCACATTTGTTGCAAGGTTATGACGAATTTGTTCAGAACTGCGCAGAAGTGTACTCAGAGAGAACAATATGCATTATTCAAAACATGATTCTCATCACCATGAATACCAAACTGTTCAGTTACCAAAGGATTGCTTTATCTTGCCAAATTGACCCAGTTTTTGTCAAGGAACTCTTACATTTTTAAACAAAACCAAATCTTTTTTTTTTTTTTTTTTTTTTTAAAGTAAAGGCTTTGCTGAACCACTGGCCTGACTATTTTTATTCTGAGTTATGATTACTGAAGTCTTGAAGGTAACATTTCCGGTAAGTTTGTGAAAAGCAATTAATGACTCCAAAAACAGGTGCCAATTTTCATTTTGTAACTGGTATTACATTTTCCAAAACAAAATGGCACAACACAACCATTCACACCTCACTGGCAGAAAACAGATGATCTAACACAGTGTTCCGGTTGACTGTAACATTTTAAGTGCACACCATTTCAAAAGATGGATATAATAAGAAGCATTACTTTGGGTCTTGGATTGCATTCAAGCTTATTTAAAATCTCATGCTTAAACTGAGGCATGGTATTAACAAAATCATGTAATTCAATTATCCGGTTATCAGTTAATACATTTCTGGCAACGCTGTCTAATTTTTCAAGCTTTATTTGCAGTTATGCTGGCTGAATTGCAAGTGGCTTATGTGCTTTACAACCCGAGGAAACAATTAATGTCTTTTGGTGTTCTTTGAAGCCCAGGGTTACTTTATTTCCTTGGTGAAATTACGTGTGTCTGTGTGTGTGTGTATATATATGTGTATGTCTGTGTGAGAGAGAGCGAATTCCTCAGAGTTTCCTCACAGAAGTCTCTATTTAAAGGCAGCAGTGAGATCTCAGGTGGGCTGAGTCCAGTGTGGGTTCTGCTTAATTAATGGCGCGCCATCTGACTGTCTCCAGAGGAGGCCGACCACCAGCTGCTGGGGCTTTGATCTCATCTGTCTGTCTGTCTGTCTGTCTGTCTGTCTGTCTGTCTGTGTGTGTGTGTGTGTGTGTGTGTCTGTGTCTGTGTGTGCGTGCGTGCGTGCGTGCGTGCGTGCGTGCGTGTGTGTGTGTGTGTGTGTGTGTGTGTGTGTGTGTGTGTGTGTGTGTGTGTGTGTTGTGTGTGTTTGTGTGTGTAAGCGTGTCAGTCCTTTACATTACAGAGCATCACAAATGGAGTGACATCATCAAGTCTTCAGTATGGGATTCACTTCAAAGAAGGAAGTGCAGCAACTGATATTAAAACCTTATTGGTCTTTTAAAATTCTTGTTATTTTTTTGTAGATCCACTTCATAATTTGCCTTATTCATACTGTAGTCAAACACATGTTTTTGGCCATATTGTGGTAATAATTATATTTACTTATATTATATTTCCATATAATGTCTTTACCACTTTTCTATTTAAATCCTAAGTAAGTAAGAAGGTAGGTAAGTAAATGATACTTAAATATAATCCCCATTTAAACACAGGTTACACAGTGAGATAGAGGTCGTCCTAGATAAGAGGGGCCAGAGCAGTAAGTAGGTACAAAGGTATTTAGGCCAATAAAATGATTGGATGGGCTTATTACCTTATTGCCACACACACGGCATATTTTCCTTTTTTTGTCAGAGCATCTGATTTATTGATTGTTGTCAGGATATAAAAACATTTTCTTGAAATTTAACAAGAAAAGCTTCTAAAACAAATTGCCAACCCTGGCTTTAGCTGTCTAATTTGAAGTGTCTGGCACCAGATGTTCTGTGATACATTAATTGTCAGTTTTAGTGTCTCCCTCTTCCATTCAGTTTAAGAGTCAGTTAATGCACAGCGTCATTAATCTCATCATTGATCCCCCCCACCCCCTCCTCACAGCAGCTGAGGCCTGAGGACTGTCTGCTGTCACTGCGGCCCTGACGTGTCCCCTTTAAAAGTCAAGGTGAAGCGTCAGGCTGTCGTTTGGGTGGAGAACGAGCCACGGATCACAAAGCCTGCAATCTCCAAACTGCCTCCAACAGCAGAGGTAAAGCACGCACGACTCTCACTTCAATCCCTCCTCCCCTGGGAAGGCTTAGGGAGGAAGAGTCATGCAACAGTTTGAGAAAAAAAGAGGAGATCCAAGTTTGTCATTGAGCACAGTAGAAGTCACTGTTTTAAAATATGTTCACCACTTCCTGAATCTTAATTTAAAAAGATTACACTTTTAAACCTGTAGAATTCCATGTAATTAGTTTTCAGTATAACTTTCCGCAATGTCATAATGTATCTTTTCTTTTTTTACGTAAAGAAACTGATGTTGGTGTCAGAAATGCTGACCTAAAATCACACTATGTTATCCTGATGGTTCAATCCTGTTAATATCTTGAACATTCAAACTTGTCAGAAAACCTATTTGTTGTTAAAACGCCTGTAATACCTGTGAGACTGCACTGTAGGTGGCTAACCCACACACATTAGGCTTTCATCACATTGTGTCTAATGATAATCAACCGTAAGAAACTCTTCTTATCCAAAATGATTCATTATAGTGTGTTGTTCAATCCAATATAAAGTGTATTGAGACACCAGACATATTAACAATCAATTGGAGAACGATATTTCAACACGGACAAAGTGACACATCACCATAATGAAATTCCTTGATAAATTGAATGAATTCATTTAATATACATGAATATCTGTGAAATCCCTTTTTATAGATTCTGCCAGTATTTTTAAAGTAAGAGACAAAGACAGATTGTGCTCCAGAAGTAATGAGAGCTTCATTTATTTTTTATGTATTGTGTTATGCAGAGATGTCTTGCTCCGGAGCAGTGCTGTTTTTGTTTTGATGGATGTGACAACATTCCTTAACAGCATCTATTTCCAGCTTCTAGTGTTGTAAAAAAGAACCTGATACATAATTTATTATAGGGACTGATGCCCCAATATGACACAGATCAAGCTGGGTATTGATGCCAATGGGGCTGAACTATTCAATTCTATGTTGATGTCTGAATAAATGTTCGCGCACGTCATGATTCAGCAGTTCGTCGTGTTGAACGCACAGCCGAGGGAGCCAACAACGAACATGTCAACTATTTGACAGAATTAATCATTAATATTGGGCATATTTATTTTGCAGGCTAGCAAATGAATGGCAATTTATGAGAGTAATTCAAGATGATGATGAAGAAAAGGTTCAGTAATTGCTGCCAAGACAAAGAAAGAGAAAGTAGTTATTGTGTCCTCTCAATCAAAGAGGTCAAGATGATGGCAAGATGCTGATCAGGCAAATGGGTGATGTGGAGAAGGAGAAGTATTTCAAATCATTTTTGGATGTCTTCTAATCGTTTTTGAGGGCATAACTAGTTTTAAACTGGCCCCAGGTTGCCCCTTTGGTCAACGAAACATAATGATCTTGTGTTACTGAACGGGGAGGTTGCCACAGGTGAGGTAGATCTCTCTCAGTGTCTGTTTCTCAGTGATTGCTATCTTTATCTCCTCCAGGACCTAATTCAGCTGTGGGGAGCGCTCGGTCGAGCAGAGGTGCTCTCCCAACGCCAGGAGATCTCCCCCACTCCTGCAGGGAGGCACAGGTTGTACGTTCAGAGTTTGAATGTCATTTTAAGTCTAGTTGTTCCAATAAGGGACACTTACATACAAAATAATGTTTGGCTTTGGAAAACAAAAACGTTTCAAAGTTTAGAATTTCACAAAATCTCATTCTGCAATAAATGTTTTTACATTCAAGTGAAGGAGTTAAAGTATCTCGGGGTCTTGTTCTCGAGTGAGGGAACAATGGAGCGTGAGATGGGTCGGAGAATCGGAGCAGCGGGAGCGGTACTGCAGTCTCTTTACCGCACCGTTGTGACGAAAAGTGAGCTGAACCAGAAGGCAAAGCTCTCTGTCTGCCGCGCCATTTTCGTTCCTACCCTCACCTATGGTCATGAAGGACGGGTCATGACCGAAAGAACGAGATCGCGGGTACAAGCGGCCGAGATGGGTTTTCTCCGCAGGGTGGCTGGTGTCTCCCTTAGGGATAAGGTGAGAAGTTCAGTCATCCGGGAGGGACTCGGAGTTGAACCGCTCCTCCTTCGCGTCGAAAGGAGCCAATTGAGGTGGTTTGGGCACCTAGTTAGGATGCCACCTGGGCGCCTCCCTAGGGAGGTGTTCCAGGCACGTCCAGCTGGGAAGAGACCAAGGGGTAGACCTAGAACCAGATGGAGGGATTATATCTCTTCGCTGGCCTGGGAGCGCCTTGGGATCCCCCAGTCAGAGCTGGTTGATGTGGCCAGCGAAAAGAAAGTTTGGGGCTCTCTGCTGGAACTGCTACCTCCGCGACCCGACCACGGATAAGCAGGAGAAGATGGATGGATGGACATTCAAGAAAGCAAAAGACTATATTACTAAAAAAGTTCCATATTTTTCAAGCCATAAAGATTTATTTAAAAACCTGGTTTGGATCTATTAACATGTACACATATTGCGTGTATATCCCTGATAAAGGGAATTTTATATCTAGATAACAATTTGTTTGTCGGTTTTCTTGTAAAACAATAAATAACCCAAGTAATATAAACACATGGCAGGGCCTATGAACCTATTCTTATGTTTTAATTAGACCACGGTGCATATCTGTGTATGGTGTTGGAAAGAGCCATGGGTACCAGGAGACAGTGCAGTTTGTTGTTAATGATGAATTATAAAATTACAAATTATAAATATATTGTTGATAGTGTCCAGTGGGCTTTGAATGGTCTTGAGAATTGGCGAGTGGAAAAAAAAATCATTTCCAGCCTCTCAGCTCAGTAGTGGGGTGTTTGGTTTTATTGGTCCCGCTTCACTCTGATGAAGTTGGGTGACCTTGACTTCACAGCCTCACCGTGCAGATTCCCACGACGCACAGTTTACACGGCCTGGGTGTGAGCATGGGGAGCAAAGATATTGGACAACAACTGCCCTTCTTGTAGGTGAATGCCCCCTGAAAACACAACATCGCCCCTTCATTAATTTCCCCTCTCTCTAAACGTGTTTTATTCCATCCAGTCAGACGTGCAGCAGCCACGTCCTGTCTGGGCTTCTCTGCTGTCAACACTGTTTAAAACAAGCTCTGGCAGCCTTGTCCTGCATTGGAATATTAAAATGTAATCAAACAAATACTGCCTCATAATTGCATTATGATTGCAAATCACCTGACGCTATTGTGATATTGTCATTGATGAATATGTGAAGGTGTGAGCCGCTGGGAGAGTGACAAAGACAGAACTAATGACTCAACAGGATGTCTGCAGATTAGCTGCGGCCTTATAAGGTCAGGAGGAACTGCAGCAAGCTGACGTGCCTCTCACACACACACTCTTTCTTTCTCTCACACACACTGCAAGTATTCACAGTGGTACAGTAGGCAGATGTATCCTATTTGTACTTATACACAATCATGCATTTTGCACATGAGAGTGTCTTATTGTAAGTTTTCTAAGCTCTTCTTGTCATTACGGTGGGTCCCACTGCTAGCCTGAGCACAATGACTGCGCCCAGTACACTGACAGGGGGATAAGTAATAGCTCCTCTATGGCAGCCAGCCTATACAACAATCCCTGCTATTGCCTCCGCTGATTTATTGAAAGACAACGACCTTTGCTTCCGCTGAGCTCGCTGCCTAGCCCAGCTCCCAATGCATGTATTGTTTTCCATTTAAGAGCCACGCATTGCCATGGGGAGAGACTGCGGCCCTGAGCTGGAGTTCTTGTCATTTCTAAAGATGCCTCGCTGTTATAAACTGGGGGCAATATTTCATTCATAACACCTTTCACATTGCTGAATCTTTCATTTATTTTTCCACTTAGAAAGTTAGAGTTCGTTTCTCAGCATTGGAGATATAAGCTTCATGATGATGTGATGAGATGTTTGCTGTTGAGTGTATGTATTTAATATTATGGGCCTCACCTTATGTCATCGAGTTTCATCGAATTCAAGAAAAAAGCCAGATATCTCGGCAACAGATATATCCAACACTCTGCAACTCACAACAAATAATTAGATTGATATAATGCAGGTAAGATATTAAGTATTTTTTGCCATTTAAACATTTACAGAATTGTAATATAATGTAATTCGAATGACAACAAACAACCTCTTTGAAAGACACTAATACACCACTATGGCATTACATCAATCTAATCGTTTGATGTATTTCCTCTGAGTGTTGGGTAATGTTTTAATCAAAAATAAGTTTCAAATATCCTATTTGATGGAGTACATATATACGTAGTGCTGTGGTAAATCACACAGACAGTGAACTGGACTGTTTTTGAGAGTACATTAAATCCACCTCCAAGTCATATTCTGCATCTCAGTGTTTGGTAATTTATATTCCATTTCAATTTGTTCGGACATAATGCTTTATTGAAAGGCAAATATGTCTACCTGAGCCAGAAGCTGCTTCCTGTGTACACTCAATCAATCGCTTCACAGAGAAACTGCTGCCAGGAGCAACCATGCTGATAGAATAATGCGGCTTCAATCAGACCTGGCTATGAAACACAAATGTTGAAAAACGGATTATCTAGCCTAACCAGTTTGCTTTCTAATCTATTATGTCCTTTATTCAAAATAATGTGATCTCTACTACAAGATGAGGTTAAAAGGACATGGGGAACAAATGGGTTCTCCTCACACACACTTTCTGCTGTGCTATTGCTCTGTTGACTACAACAAAACACACTAACGGTGAGGTGAGGCTTTATATGACATATCGGGTAAAGTCACATTAGTAAATAAAATTTAAGTTTAAAAAATGTAAGCATACACAAATATTTTTTTTACATATATTAAAAAGAGATAACTGAACATATACAGGAAGACAGGATTCGTTTTTAAATAATGTTGTTCATTGTAAGGAAGTCTGATGTGCCGTCAAGCACTGGGTGGCACCAGCTATTTATGATTTCAAACAAAGGCCGGATTGAATGTCATTTCAGTTTTGGTCAAGTTTACAAACTACTTATATATAAAGAGGCCATATTGTGCTTTTTGGAGTTGTTCCTTTCCTGTAATGTGTTATATATGTTTTTGTGCGTGTGAATGGTCTGCAAAGGCTAAAATCCCCAATGTTTCCTCGAGGGGGAGTTTCTCTCCCACACACTTCCTCTCTGTCTGATACGCCTCAGTGAGACTCCTTTGTTTACTTCTGCTACATCGTGACATCACTATGTGACAGAGCTGACTGGGCTGTCATTTCAGACAGAGGGTGAAAAGAGGCACAAAGGCAGTATGAGAAATATCACACGTTTTAAACTTTAAAACATGATCCTGAAAATGGATATAACATGTCCTCTTTAAAGTGTTGCACCAGCTGAAATATTCCCAGCCTAGCCCCCAAGTACTTGTAATGTCGTACAGTGAATGGTGGTTGGCATTATTGTGCTACGGGATAGTTTCATAACTTGGTTTTTGATTAAATTCAAGTGCACACTATCTACTGCAAAGCAATTACAGCAAAAACGCTGACTTCTCTAATTAAAGCACGAGACATTTTCAAACTAATTTGCTCTTTTTTTAATGATGTTTCAACTTTGGAGTTTAATGTCCATCCAATACTTGGAAGAGCTCCATCCACCATTCCCTTAACATTATCTCCGCATGAAATCAATGACTTTCACTTTTCAGAACACCCTAATTAACTTCTTCTTCTCTGCAATTCTTCTTGGTTATTATTGAAAATTGAATGGCCCAACAAAGAGATGGAATAAAATAGAGAATTTTGAAGTAGAAAGAGAGTGAGAGTGAAATCCTGTCAGCTTACATATCGAGGTTGTGTTCTCCATCAATGGGTTTAAGGGATTTAGGAAGGAGAGAGATCCAGTCCGCTGGGCACAACACCTCAAGGGGGTGACATGGAAGAGCAAACTAAACACAAACACACACCGAACGCCCTCTACCTCTATTACTAACACCTGAAGCATCTTCGAATATTTTCCCATTCCCACTTACTTTTCCGCTGTATCCCTCCACTGATTTTCTCACTTCACCTCTCACTCAATCAGTGTCTCTCTTGACTGACTTCATATTTCCCTACTGTTACTGATGTGCTTCATACATCGACTCAGATAGGATGCAAAAATGTGTGCAAACAAACCACACATCTGATGGTTGATACTGAATACTGAACACTTGGATTGTGTTTCTCTCTGGGGTGAGGATGTGGTGGGTAGAGAGTGTCTGGGTGACAGGTGAGTGGAGCCTCACAGGTTCATTAGTGGCAGGCAGAGAGGTGCACCCCAGGGCAGGCAGTTGGAGGTAACGCTCAGGGCCTCCTCATCAACATCCTGTCACCTCCATTTTCATACTCTCAGTCTGGGCACAGCGGCTGACCCCAGCCCCCGAGGGAAAACTGTCTTCCCGAACAATAACTCAGCAGCTGATAGCAAGAAAAACAGAGTGTTTGTTTAGTCATAGAGAAAATGAAGAAAAAAAGGTGACCTTAATGTGGAGGACGTGTCTGTCATTGTGTTTCTGCTAAAGACGTTTAACCACATTTTTCAAACAAAGAAATCAACCATTTTCAAAACATGTAATATGAAACACTGATAGCTTTATCTCTTGTGTCTTTCATCTTTCATTTAAAATGTCTCCATTACATAACTGTGTCTAATGGCTGCAGTCAAACGTGACAAGATTATTATGAATAGAGCTGCATTGCTTGCATGATTGGCACGTGGTACACTGTCACAGTTAAAATAAAAAAAGGTTTGGTAGCACTTTCTATGACACCAACACTTTAAAATGCATTTTAAAACCTTTAAGATTGCCATATAATCTGCTTTCAGCACAAGGTATAACCTACACACTTGCACATACAGTAGACGTTATATATATGTATCGTATAGATCAGTGGTTCTCAACCTGTGGTACGCATACCACTGGCGGTACGCCAGCTCCCGCTAGTGGTACGTGGAGGAATCTGACATATAAAAAATAAACAATTAATTTAAAAAAGACTTTATTTTTTTTATTTTTTTTAATTCAAAGGTGGGGTAGGTAATTTTGGAGAAACCAGCTCGAGTGAGCTAGAATTTGAAAATACACAACCGGAAAAAATATGCCACTTCCTAGCAGAGCCTTCCACAGATGACATTTTTTTATGGATTTTTTGTCAAAGCACTTCAGATATTCATTGCTATCGGGATGTTAAGAGCATTCCATGGGATATAACAAAAAGTGTATCTCGAGCCGGTTTCTCAAACGTACCTACCCCACCTTTAACCTTTACACATAACACAGACATATAAAATACAGGAAACACAACTAAGTAAACAACAAGACGAAAAGCAGTCACTACATTGTGCACATTTGGGACATTAAGGTACACTATTATTACTGCAAGAGCAGCTGATGGTAAGGACCTCAGACAACTTCAATTTAAAACAGGCTATAGGGACAAGTGCCATCAGTTTGAGGCTTGATTGAATAACATTAATTAAAATATCAAAATACTACAACGAATGATAATAAGCTTGAGATAATTGAAACTGTGGTTTAAATTAGTTCTAATAGGCTATTGCTGTTTTTAGATTTAGAAACAAAAACATTTATTTTATTTTATTTCTGGCGTTGCTAATTACGACCTTACTACCCGCTAACGTTGCAAGCAAGCTAAACAAGGAAGAAAGCTGAATGATGTTAAAAACGTGGCTCAAAACGGGAGGTATTCGGAAGAGAGGTACAGAGGAGAATATTACCAGCGAAAGTGAACAAGTGAATGAGGAGGAGGACAGTCATCAACCGAGCACAAGCGCAGGCTCCGCAAGCAACGCAAAAGTGATATGCAGAGCCACTGTAATGGAGGAGAGAAGTGAGTCAGGAAGAAGGCATTTGCTCAAATAATGGAGAGAAGGCTGTGACCGAGGTCAAACGCTGAAAAAGCACACACTTGTCCTTAATTGTTGTCTTTTTTCTTATCTCTTTTCTTTTTTACTTTGCCACCACAGAAATGGCAATAGCAAACATCAGCAGACTGAAGATGAGCTATTAGCCCTTAGGCTCATCTGCTCCTGGAAGCTTTCATTATTATTGTGGAACTGAATTCCCAATAGGACATTTTCTGTTACGATGTAGGTTGTTGCAGGGGGCCTATATTCAAACTTTGGTATAGGTCCAGGAAATGACATGTGTGTACAGTTGACATTTGTTGTGTGAGAATAAGTTATTATTTTGTTCTTTATATTCTCACTTGTGGTGAGTGTGAGAGAGAGTGAGAGTGAGAGAGAGAGAGAGAGAGAGTGAGTGAGTGAGTGAGTGAGTGAGTGAGTGAGTGAGTGAGTGAGTGAGTGAGTGAGTGAGTGAGTGAGTGAGTGAGTGAGTGAGTGAGTGAGTGAGAGAAAAAAATATATACATTTGCCTCCGAGTCCTGCATTGACTGTATTTTAACATTGGTCATATGGTGGTACTTGGAGAGCCAACTATTTTCTCAGGTGGTACTTGGTGTAAAAAGGTTGAGAACCACTGGTATAGATAATTATTCACATCATGATATATGTTAACAGTTTCAGCTAGTTACTTTTTTAAAATTATTATTTCTTATTCGTATTATCTCTGTGTGTACTTCCTATATTTTGTTTCAATGTCTCCCGATGTTGTTAGTGATATTACACCTGAATGTGGATCAATAAAGGTGTATTAATTATTTTCTTAAACGTATTTATGCCTTTATTCATAGATGACAGATGCCAGATGAAAGGAAGCGAGAGGAGAATGATTGAAAAAGTCATGCACATAACCAAAACGATGTCACAAAGGCCCTAACAGACTTTAATGAAAGTGCAAAGTATAAGGTTCACTTAATCCATATACAGTATATGAGGCTGATAACAGACCAGTGGGCTAAAAACATCAAAAGAGTCATTCAAACAAAATGCTGTTGGCTTTATGTCAGCTAACAGCATTAAGTTCAGACTTCAGCTGTGTTTAAAGTGTTACATAAATATTATGATGTCTGAGTGTAGGATGGACTCAGGTGCTTATACAACCATGGGAACAAAGAAAATACCTGCATATTTATGTAATAGATGACAGAAAGTTGAGTCACTGCTGCAATCCTATTAATTCTCCCATTACTAGGATCACCAGATTTATTTCGTATTGTCCACAGACCGCAAGTTTGGGCTCTTAATTTCAAACTGCAATCAAAGTGGGATTTTCCAAGAGCTTAACTTCAGAGGCGAAGTCTTTGAGAAGTTCCCCTGACAGTCTCACTGCAGTATGAGTGTACTTTATCTTTGGGTAGAGGAGGTAGGAGAAGGAAGTCATGCAATATCAGTCTGCAATATGTTTAGCTGGGGGTAAGAAATAGCCAGGCTTGTAATTGCTTTGGGACAAGCTAGGATGGTTCTTTTGGTCAACCATGAGGGCAATAAGACCGATAAGAAGAAAGCGAGAGAAACAGACTTAAAGAGAGAGGGAGATTTTCAGATTTTCGGAAGTGTTCAGATGAAATGGAGGCATTGTCGTCCCGTGAGGTTACAATGTAAAGCCTACAGTCGGCTGCCCTTCAAGAAACTCTGAGGCTTAGAAGAGGAAAAACATGCGAGACTTGGCAGAAAAAAAGGAAAAGATGAGTTTCGATTTCTGAGTGCATTTCATGAGCATCTTTTACAACTGTTTGTTCCCCGGCTTGTGGCGACGGTCCCTCAGAGAAATCGTGTTGCAGTCTTGCTTTTAGTGTGCCTATCAACAGCTTTTCTCTAAACGACTTTACTCCTGTTTCATTACCACTTCTCTACAAGATAAAAACTGCTAAAAGATACAAAGAGAGAGAGAGAGAGAGAGCGAGAGAGAGAGAGTGAAGCACCTGCAGCACTGATGTGGTCCACTCTGTGCTGCAGGGTGAATGTTCATCAGGACAGAGCTTATTTCCTGTCTCTAAGGTGTGTTCTTTTAAATGAAAAGCTTTGGGGCTGTTTTCTGTGTTTAGCTGTAGTGGGAATGAGTTTATTAAAGAGGATTAGTAGAATAGACAACCTTGCAGTAGGCACTTGGGTTAGAGACAAAGATAGGAAGTGGACCTATTCACTGCGGAGTCATCCATTGGTTTGTAGACTAACATTAGGAAGCTTTGAGTTTGGCATTTTGGCAATTGCCATACTTCTGGCTGTTGGAAGCAAAAAGGACATGAGAGGTTGGAGCAAAAGTAAAACCGTATGCTGAACCAAACTTTTTTTAGGAGACCAAAATGTGTTTTCATTACTCAGATTTGTTAAAATGTGTCATATACAAGTAAATAGCTGAAATGGAAGCCTGGCACCTTGCACGAGAGGTGAAAGGGAGAAACTGAGGGGCAACAATTCCTGCCAGTTGTTGCAGAGCTTAAAGATCTTTTTCAATAGCCTCCTCTTGTTTCATAAACTAACTTATAATCATTATGGCATCCTCTACTGCATCCTTTATCAACCTCCACTTTCCAAATTGTACAATCCATCATTATGGCCATCTTTAAATCACTTCACAGACACTTTCACTCAATTCACATGTATCCCTTGTTTACAACCTTTACTTTTGTTAAGAGCATCTTCACTCACTATAGCTACTTGATGTGGTGATAAGAACAACAAACCACACCCAGCTGTAATGTTGGGTTTAGTCAGAGGTTTGAGAGACTTTAAAAGCTACGTGTGGACTAACTCTTTATATCTTTACTAACTCTAAATCATGCAAAATGGCCCAATGAGTTCCTCTGAGTCATATATCTCATTCCCACCCAGACTGTTGTACGTCTAGTTAATAGCTGAATTAAAGAATACAGATATTCTTATTCTACAAGCAGATATAGAAAGCAGGATGGCTATACTCCTTCCCTGCGGATACCAGAGAACATCATATCTAGAAACAATCTTGTTGTAGTCCTTCTGGTCATTCATTTAACTCATGAATGTTATCTATCTTTCGGGCAATGTCCCTGGATGGATAACATCCTAATGAAATACAACAATCTCATTTAGCTGAACATATTGCTGCCTAGAGGCACTGACTCAACACACCTTTGTGTCACTTTGTTTTAATCTCTTATTCTGTTATTATGTTCGGAGTTCAGCAACATATACAGTGGGGCAGGTATTATCATTCTCATATTATTATGTTGTTCCCGCTCACATTATAGCAAAATTCCCTGAATACCTCCTGTTGCAAAATATTGACTGTGCCCGCTGCTTTGCTACAGCAAATCATAAAAAATGTGCACGACCACATCATCCATAGCAATGCCCCTGTTTCTGTGTGTACTTATTTCCCCAAACACTCATTTTCCAGTTGGGCAGTTAATTGAATTCGGTGCTGGGTGCAAAGTAGTGAGTCCTTAGCCACATTTTCCTGTTCGCAGTGCAAGAGGTAGCCGAGGTGGCAAAGCTGTGCTCAGATAGAGAAGTCAATGGTGCATGGATACACCCACAGAGTAACTGATCATGATATTCCACGGTGGATGCTCAGAGTCGCTACTGGCTCTTAACACGAATTCAGGAGTAAATCAGCTGCTCTGTTGTGCAAAAGGAAAGTCTAATTCTCATAACTCAGTGAGATGCTTGATTTGCTTTTGGCTATAGTGATAGGATTGATACATGCGGATAATACAGATGCTTGATAGTCCTTCTACACCAAAGGATCCCAGTGGGGAGACAGTAGGCCTGGAACAAATGGTCCCTGAGTATCTGTTATATGGCATCCTAAAAAAAGAAGATCTGCAGCAGAGTATTATAGGCTGAGTAATCTTGTCCTTCTCTTCAGAGCACCACTTAAAACTTTAAAGTGGCTCATCCTTGACAGATCCGGTCCTACACGTCCCTTTTCATCGCAGTACAGTCCTTTTCAAATATTCATTTTTATGTATTTTACTTTCTTCCTTGAAGCTCAGAACTGAGACCAGAGCAGTGCACACAGAATAATGCTGCATCCGAGCCGACCTTTTCCTATAGTGTCTTTAAAAATAGCTCTGGCTGTCCGCCTCTCCCCTCTCACTTCTCACAACATGCCACTGTCACTGTTTCGCACCTGCTGTGGTGAAACCATTGCATAACCATCGCTGCTCATGCAGAAGATTAGCGTTTCTGTCCAGCGACACACTGAGAGAGAGAGAATGTGTGTCCAAAGCCTCTAACAGAGAGCAGGGAAGGACACTGAAGGTCAATACACACATCAAACAGGAACAAATGCACTTTTTCTGCACAAATAGACCCATGCATGATGCCAAGATCTTTTTTCATGTAGTGTTTTTAACATGTTTACAAATTCATTTCACCCTTCAAACATTGTATGATGTCCCATTTTTTTCCTGAGAAACTGGGAACATGGTAAACCTACATTGGAAAGAGTGGGAATTAATTCCACGGAAGTTCTGATGATTTAAAGATTATAATTTAAAGAGATATTTTTCTACTAACCATAGACAGTGGAAAAAGTGAGATTTAATTTGTTACATCGGACTGGAAAAACTGTTTATCGGTCTCCCTTGAAAACTGCTGTTTGATGAATTAAAGCAAACATTTTGGGGGGGGGGGGGCAAAGTCTTCCAACACACAAATACTGTACACACCCCTGCTCCAATGTATTGGAAATTCCAGTTGGAAAATGTGAACATAAAGCCCAACCCTACTGTGGCATTGTTTTTTAAAAGGTCCTTTAAGGGATTCTCAAGCTTTGAATCTGTTGTTTATTGTGTTGTACTGGTGGATTAGCTCGTAAAAGGTCATGTTAGCAGAAATGTCAGTGTATAACAACAGTCCACCACTGATTACGAGAAAATTGATGAGCAGTAAACAGGACATCTTCAATTTCCAGTTGCTCCGTCATGCATGCCTGTCATCAAATGGGCAATTTTAAGAAGCCTGAATCCTATAAAGACAGAGAAAATACACAAAGAGGAACAGCAAGCGACAGAGAATGGAAAATAAAACCACAGCAACAGCCGGTTAAACTAACAATGTGCAATTCAAGAGGATTTACAAGAAGGGTTTTCAGCATTTACTAAGAAAGAGGAGTCCATTTCAACTCGATTTATAGGGAGAATCTGTAATAAAACAGGAAATAACAAATAGCACTTGTGCTTGGATAGCTTGTCCGAGTTTATTGCTGACTTTAATTGCACAGATTTACTGAGTTGACTTATCTATAAACTGTCCTAATGTGGCGTTCACACCAACCATTACCAATGTCCAGTTTAATATGACTGTAAAACATTTTAAGTGGTTTAAAACATTATCTCCGGTTTAATTAAATGTTAGCACCATGAGTCACAATTAACTCTATTAACTCACTTGAAATGTATCTGCTCACGATTCCTTCTACTGCTTGTGATATGCTTGTTATGTGCCATGACTCTGATTGTTCACATTTTCCAAAAAAAGTGTTTTCTGAGAGAACTTTCTCCATCTCCAATTCAAAGCCTTGGTATGGTATAAACCATAATTGTATAATACTGCAAGATAGTGTTTTTTTTTTCTTCAGTTTAACTTTTAAGAATTTTTGAAATGTAAGATTATTTTTGTGAAGAGCATTAACTTATTTAACTGAAGAATCTAAAAATAATTGTACACCATTTTTGTCAACATGATAACTCAGTCCACCTTCAGAGAAGCTGCATGTCATTCATGGAGATATTTAAAAACTTATTATAGGTTTTTTGGTACCGGCTGTGAATTTGAGTCCAGAAAAAGCTAAGAAAGTGGGCTTTTACCAACTTTCTGAAAACGTTTTAATATCCTTTATTATGACCGTTATATCAAGTTTTTGTTTAGCTACTTTATGTCCATTTTAATGCACATTGTGAATAACACATTTGAGAGGGTGTCTCTCCTCCAACGCCAAAGAGAGCTTCGGATAGGATTTGTATGCTGTAAGTACAAACATAATACACTCAACTGGTTTGATGTCGGACTGACTGAAATGAGATGGATTTGAAATTGCGATCCAAGACGTCTGCTGCGAATTGTGTGAGCCGTGTCAATTATAGCAGAAGTGCTGGGCAACAGCGTCAATTTCAATTACTGTTATCACTTACCTTTAAAGATGCGTGCATCAAGAGGCAATGCAGCCTCCAACCAAACAGAATGGCTTTGTAGGTCGATGCACAGATAGAAAAATGAATGGCCTTGATACCGAATGGAGCTCCGAAGTGAAGATAAGAATAAAGATGGAAGTTTCAAAACCTACTGCCGCAAGGCTATTAAATTGACTGAAAGTGCAACTCTAACTTTTACAATTTCCCCCCCCCACGTTTGGTCGCATGAAGCTCTTACTGTACATACACTCTTAACCTTTTCATTGAAGCTTCTAAGGGGAGGGCGTGTAGAGGGAAATCGACTGGATGGTGTTGGATCAAAGTACACGATGTAAGGACAATGGTTTACTATGTGCTGACCGGAGCCTCAGCAGGAGGCCACAGCATGCACAAGCTGGAGAGGCTGAAGGAGTTCATTTAAGAGGAATACAACTCTTTTGAATTGCTCAAAATGGTTGGATTGGCCTTGCTGTGTCTAATCTGCCGGAAAAATAACAGTACATTTTTTATATTACTTTTTCGGAGGAAATTCAATTAATTAAAAACATGAAGAACAGAAGAATAGATGGACCCACACTGTGACCTGTGAACCAATATTTCTGTTCCCGCTGTTATTTCTAATTAAGCAGCAATCTCCGCAGAACATTTCTAAAAAGCCTCTCAACCACTGAGGCGTTCTAATGATCCTGACATCTTTGAAAGGTCTCGCACAAGTTATATAGCCACAGACTACTTTTGTTTTGCTAGCACTATATTTTTAACTAGAGAATGCAATTCCTGAAGAAATTGCTAGTGGGAATGCTTTATGCTGAATTGCTATGCTGAAATGTAATGTGTAAGAAGAAAGTGAAGAATTTAGATTGAAATGATACATGAACACTGGGGGCTTGAATATGTGATAAGAGAAGAAAATAAAGTAAAAAGGCTTGGAAAAGCAGCAGAATATTTGAACTGCAAACTATTGAACTAACTTGATGGCGAATGATCTGTCGCCATGGCAACGGTATTTGATGACACCCCATAATACGCTTAGATATGTTGATGGCTGCATCGTTACCACACCTGTTCAGTTTTGGGCTGTTTGGAGCATTTTCACTGAAGTTATGAGAAAACCGTGTTTCAAGGCGAGCATTGTGTTGCCATGGTAACGGCATTTGAAGAAATCTCAAAACTGTCCCGTAGATGTCTTCACGGCTGGACTGTTAGCACACATGTGTAGTTTTAGCACTTTTTGACAATTTTCATAGGAGTTATAGCAATATCGTGTTTTATTGCAAGGGAACAGCTTTTGAGGAAAACTCACTAATGGCACATAGACATGTTGAGGGCTGGAGCATTAAATGTCATCTGAAGTCTGGTGGTGTTTTGACCATTTTCCTATCAGTTACGACATCATCGTGTTTTTGGCGAGGGATGCGTTTCCATGGAAACAGCCTATGGTGAGATCTCAGATTTGGCGTAGAGCTGTTGAGGCATGGACCGGTGATATAAAAGCGAAGTTTGGGGGAAGATCGGACCGTGTCCATTGGAGTTACAGCGACATCTTGTTTTAAGACGAGGGATGCGTTTCCATGGAAACGGCATATGATGACACCCCATAATTGATGTAGAGCTGTTGAGGGCAGGACTATTAACCATTATCTGAAATCTGTCAGTTGGAGTTATGACATCAAGGTGTTTATATTTGAGCTAACGACGTGTCCAGAGATCAAAGGTTTCCATGGTGATGTGCAGTAATCAGTGAGAGGAGAGCATTTTCATTGTTCTGAATGAGAGATAAACCTCTTACATGTGAACATTTTGTTGAAGAACCGTAACAGATATCTGTGAAATTTCAAAGCGTGAAGCATATCAAGGAACTTGAGCATCTGAAGTGTACTTTTTGTGTACTTTCGGGTTAATAATGTGGCCTTTTTGGCAGATTAACTAAAGATGTGCGGCTGCTGTGGTGGGGAGAGATGAGGCAGAACTTACAATGGGGTTTAATGGAGACATGTTGAAAGTTTTTGTCACTTCATGCCCTCAAGAGGCATTTTTTATTTTTTTCAAGCTACAAGATGTTTTCCTACGTTTCTCATGAAAGATTATGTCTCAGGAATGTAGGATTTGGGAATTATGTCAGGTTTAAAAGAAAATATGAAGGCAAAATTAAATCTGTCCTCCACTCTAGCTGTGACATCACGCACTCTAAAATCTGAAGAAGGCCTCTTTACCAAGTTCTGAACAATGTTTAATATCTCTAAAAGTGTGAATCTGATTTAAAAGTTGTGATACAAAAATAATGTCAGAAAGATGTGTAAAATGTTAAAGTTGGAATGAGGTTTATGAGTGAAAGTATGAAGGAACAGTTAGCAGTTGAAGTCGCATGAAGATTGTTCAAGTCTGAAGAGTTTCTCCACTGACTTCCATGATAAAAATGTGATGAATTATGGGATGTATCTCTGGAATTATGAAAGTTATGAATAAGAAAAGTAATGACCATAGATTCGAGCTGAACGTTTTGATGTTTGAACGGAGTTTCTGCGATGTGGAATGTGGGAGAAGAGGTGCAAAATAACCCGGCGGAATAATAAAGAATGTTGTGCATAGCATAACAGATAGTTGGAATGCTGTATCAGCATTCCCACTAAAATATATAGTGAAGCTATGTGACTTATTGTTACCCCAAATGCGACATTTATTACAACAATTAAGAAACAATTACATTTTACATAGTCATTAGCTGCTAATATTTTCTAACAAACACATTAACAAAGGATTCAACCACCTTCTCTTAAAACCCAGTTGAAAAGGATTTAAGATCAAGCTGGATCAAGCCAATCTCTCTCCACTGAGGGGGGGTGCAAGTTTGAAACCGTAGCTACACTTCATACAGAGAATCTCTTCGACAGAGCGATCCCACCTGGTTTATCACAGCCAATGTTATGATGAACTGTGAAATTGTCAAACGGGCAGAGAAAAAACTGAAAAAGCTCACAACCAAATAACCATAAGGTCACTTTTCTGACCGTTCTGTTTGTAAACTCACATAAGAGATATGGAGTGTAAATAGTAAAACATCATTGTTGTATCTCTCCCTGTAACCCCAACGCCGGCTATTTCAAACAGCGAAAAAGATCCTTTGGGCAAAATAACAGTCAATATGTAAACACAGTTTCCTGCCCACCAAACAGCTGGAACTGGAAGCCTCATTTCCCAGATACACTCTAAATGTCACCAATTTCTCCAACATTTCTTTCATTTCACAGTCTAGTTTACGGAGAACCATGAAATGAGGAGCATTTTGGAAATACCTATTTTAATTTGAACCCATGCAGACCTGGAATGATGTATTTTTTAACATTCTATTAGTTCTGTCTAAGAAGGGAAAAAGTCTACAGTGTAAATATTCTCTGCAAGGACTGTGAGGTTGACGTAAAGGTTAAATAAAAAGAAATAGCTGTCGTAACTGGCAGAGAATAATAGCAGGACAAACAAACAATTTATCCGTCCAATCAGAGGCGATAAGAGGAAGCCTGGTGATCATTTCAAATGAGCTTATTTAATGCAGTAATCGAAAAGCATTTAGGAGGTGTGTTTAAAGGTTTTCTTTACTTCACTCTTCACAGTCTGAACATGCAGATGTTATTGAAATAACACAACATTTCTATCTATATCTCTGTATATATAATAAAGTGCTGTCTGAGTCGAACGCAATTTATTTTTTATATTAGTACACCCTCCTTGATTAACACATGAAAGACATTTGATTTTGCCAAATGCATCAGGACTTCAAAGAAAAGAGAACAGCCTCAAAGCACGGATTTGAATGTTGGTATATTGGTGTTTCTATAGATCTGAGAAAAGGAACCACAAGGGCTATAACATTACATTTAACGCACACTGCATTCGTTTAAAATGGAGGAATGTGATCAAAGCTTTACCCAAATCGAAGGTGTCTTTTATTTAGTTTCACTGGATGAGAATCCCAGTCTCCTAGTTGAAGGTCCTGTGTTGTATCCAACCAAAAGTCGTTGACTGCCATCTCTGAAAGTTGCCTACATTTAAGCCGAGAATATTCACAAAATATCTGTCGAAAAATATGTTTGGAGAGAGAAAATGTTTTAGAATAAAGTATGGGTATATTATTTGTGATAAGTGAACATTAAAGTGATGTTTAGTACTTGCTAGTGAGGCCAACAGTTTGATATCACTCCTCACAGACAGCAACTCCCAAATGCCAAGGATAAATACTGGATGGTGTATCAGTACATATAATGCTCCATAAATAATTCTCAATAAATTCTTGCAACACAAGAAATGCCATTCTGCACATGTTGTACTTTAAATACCGACCTTGTGATTACAAAAGAACTCTAACTATGTTTCTCTGATCGGGTCATGAGGGTTCAGACTCTCTCCTGTAGCTGAGAAACAGGGTTTGAATCAAATGCTGTCTGTCCGTCACAGGCTTTAAGAGGGTAATCAGTTCCTTTATCTCATCTGTATGTGCTACTGAAACTCTACTTCGACTCAGTTAGAGTTTGTTCTCTTGGTAGAAAACAGCAGTGATTCTTATAACAAACTCTAAAATACTTTTTATTTCTTCAGAGAGAAATAATGGACTCTAACTTGTAACGATCAAAGCTGTCAAATCCCATCATAACAGGCTTTCTTCTCCCTCCTATAAATATGTATTTTATATTTTAACAATTTAAGTATTCTTATATACTGCTTTTATAACCCAAGCACTTTAATTCATTATTTAAAAGGTATGTTTAACCATTCCACATAAAAATGTCTAAAAATCCTTAGACATTGCAATGATGGTTCAGATTCAATGCTACTTCATAACACACATTCATAAGTTATTGAATTGATAGAGAGACTACTAGGAGCAGTACATTACATATAGTATTAACAGAGATTAGATACAGTAAATACTCAACAGATTGGAAATTATTGATATTCACTCAGAAAAAGGACAGTTAATTACTTTTTGCAAATGGCTTTCCAACTCACTAATAATTGCTGTCACTGACAGAGTAACCATAATCACTGATATCAATCATACTGGAACTGTGCAGTTGGAAACACTGCTAGTGTCAAATTAGAGTTATTAGTTTGTGGTTTCCATCTTTTAATCTATAAGATATTTAAACTTTTCAATATTGAAGAGTTTCTGAATCTTCTTTACAAGAAAAATGTCTAACGGTTTAACGCATTTCTATCTTATTGAAATGGAAGTTGAGGCAGTAAAGTTTCTGTTTTCACGGTTTTACTGACCTGGAAAGGAGAGAACCCAAAATTCATTTTAAAGATATGTCATTTGCACATGTGCATGAGCAGACTCTCTCCCAGATGTACCCGGTCTCTCCCAAACAGACAGGACTGCACCAATGATTTCAAAGCGTCTGACTAATTGATTGGATGACAAGGCTGCAGCTACTGTAATGGGGAATAAATATGATTAGCAGAAATGTTTTATTCATAAACAAGAAATAAAGAGTTCATCCTCATCAAGCCAATTTAGTGTGGAGCTGTACTTGTCACTATTCAAGAAAATGTGAATATTAATATTAAAATATCAATTTGTTTTTCCATTTTAAAATTGAAGGTATTTTTTTAACATTTATATTTTACTAAACGTTTTCAAAAGACAAAAACACACGGACAAGGACATGGCTCACACACACCACACGTAGAACAGCACATAACATGAAGGGAGGGGGGCAGGGGGATTACAGTGTCAGTTACACTTGATGTATGCATATGGCGTTGTATTTATACCTGATTTAAAATTGAAGGTATGATTACTGCCACTTTCCGCTTATATCTAAAAAAAGGTACACAAAACACATCTCTTCTGCAAATCAGCCATGTTATCTTTTTAAATACCACTATTCTTCTTTTGCCTTGAACAAAGTGTTCGTGTATCCTCAGCTAGTGTAAATTCATTTTATATGGTACCATTACACACTGCAGTTTGTCCTATAGTCTTTTGCATATTAACATTTGGTGTAAATACTTGTCTTTATTCCTTTTAATACTAAATCGTTTTTTTTTTTAAAAACCTTTTCTATAAAATAGTTCTTTTTTTTTAACTTTTTCTTACATTTTATTTTATTATTTTGTTTATGTTTATATCATGTATACACCATATGTTTAAACGTACCTTGTAATAAACTTGATTCTGATTTAGATTCTGACCTTGAGTCTAGTTCCAAAGTAATTTATTTTAGCTAAACTATGTAGTAAATAAACATATTTCCATATTTCCTATTTTGCAATTTAAAACAAGCCCAATATGTGACCTTTCAGATTAAAGTTAATGCTCCAAAAGTCTAATTTAAGTATGAAAAAACATAAAGAACCATTACAAATCTTGAGAGTATACTAAAACCCCAGGGCTTTCCTACCTACCACAATTAATTAAGTCAATTTCCCACGATGCATCATTAATTGATCCCATCCGGACTCGTCTGGCCTGGAGTGTAACAGATAGATATCTTGTGGATCAATGGGAGTATTTGACCACTCGGAGTCTAAATGGCAATTTCATGACCTGTACTGGTGTCAGCCAGTTGCTCTCTCTAATTGGACCTTCCTGCCAATCACTGTCGGATTTGTTTGCAATGAGGTGACGACGCAGCTTTGGAGGCCTGCCTGTGATGATGTGCCAAGATGGTGGATCAGGGAGAGTCCATCAACAGAACAGGTGCTGACTCTGCTGATCTAGAATGTTTCATGACTGCTGCACAATGAACTCATTATAGTTGATGATACAGGCTTTTTCAATAATGAACTGATCATTATGTTTGGGTAGATATTAACTCCAGCTCCAATTTAATTGTGGCTCCACATCACCACAAGTCTACAGCATCCCAAAACAACACTCAGATATAAATACTGTATGTATATGTAAAGAGATGTTTTTGTTTGCTGTAATTGTTCCTCCTGGCCTTACTGGCAGTAAAAAGATTATATTCAAAATTAATAGTCTTTGCTGCTTGTAAAAAAGGCGTTCTAAAATAAATCCTTAGCTTATAAGAGTCCTTTTAGTATGAAATTGCCTCGGCGTTAGCTTATCCAGTTAATACTGTCTAGGGATGCACAAAGAAGAGATTTTCCACAACAAAAGAAAGTAACCTTGGAAGATATCCACTTGATTTGACTAAATGAGATGTGAAATAAATAATGACTCATAGAAGCTTTTAAATTCAAAATGCACATTTGCATACAATACAAAAAATGCAATTCCTAGAAGTGACCTCTAAAAGACAATATGTAATCATCTTCTATAGGTGTCTTGTCTGTTATCTGTTACATATTTACATTTGATAAAAGTTAAGAGTGTCTTTCTCAGCTGGACAACACATTGTTCAGTCCGTAACTGGCCTTGAGTACGCTTGAGTCAGGTCTTCTAAAATATTTCTTAAAATTGCGAGGAGTTGCCTTTTTTCTTAAATTAGTATCTTTCAATTTCACAGCTTTAAGTTCGAAAATTACATTAAAAAGGGATGTAGTCATCTCTATTTCAATAACACACAGGAGGTTGATATTTAAAATTAAACACTTAAAGTAACAAATAAACAGGTCTAAATGATGTATTGTTTAGTCTATAAAATGTCAATCCCAGTTTCCCTAAATCCAAGGTGATGTCGTTATTGTCAGTCCAAAATATATATATAGAAAACATATTGCAAATTATTTTCCTGTTGATAGACTAATCGATAACATTTACCAATCATCAACTATAGAAAATAAGACAGGGAAAATGTTTGAGGACTGCAGTCAAAGATTACTTTTATTTTTGTTTAGAGAATTTTTTAAATCCTAGCTATAGCCCGGCACATTGCAGCAACTCTTCTTCAATTTGAGCAATTCTGCCAAATCAAGTCCTCAATATACCAACAGCCAGGGAGAATAATTGACAAAATTACCACTTTGCAGCTACCCCTAAATAAACCAAAAATAGACGTTATTGTTTATCACTTTATCTCCATGTCCTTCCTCATCTACTCATCTTTTATCTCCTTCATATTCGCCACCTGCAGCCATCACAGCTGTGCACAGTCATGCAGCCGGTTGTGCTAAAGTTGCAGCTGCTCTGATGCAGCTTTATGTCTGAAAGAGCACATGCTACGTGGCAGAAGGTATCTGAGGGCACTGCCAGGAGAGCTGCTATCTGAGCAACAGCCAGGAAGCAGATAAGATCCCATCAGCTCCTGTGAGGAAGACTTGCCTCACGGATGATCAAACTCCTTCACTTTCATTTCTGTCTCAAAAGTTTTGAGACAAATAACAGTTCACAGTTGAACTTGTGTCCATCACTTTCCAGCCCTCTCCATCACATTGTACAGCTATTTTATTATCCATATTTTAAGTCCCACTTTCCTTTTATTGGACATTTCTAGATTTATGGAGAGGCCTTTTCATTTAATATCCTTGTTGTGAAATGCTGGCAGTGGATCAAAGTCCACTAAAACAGAAGCTCCGTAGTTTGAGGACAAATTGGTTCTTGAACAAACAGAACGGGTCGGTATCTCTGGGGCTGGAAACTTCAACTGTCTGTGCCTGAGAGTGCGACTTTTATTTGGAAAAGGAAGGAAGATAATGTGGATGTGAGTCTGAACGTTGAATTCTAATATAGTTATGTAACAAAGGGTTAGCTTACCCAGCCTCAAAGTAAGATTAGAGAGCGTTTGAGTCAGTAAAGCGGTTTGCTAACTGCACTGAATGAGATGCACAGCAACAGAATGGCGCATATGCCATCACTAGGTGGCTGTTATTGTCTTGTGTTGTGTTTCGTTTACTCTCATTAAGAGAGAATTAGCCAATGAATCGAGAAAATAATTATAAATGGCCGCCCTAATCCAGTCCTCCTTTTTAAAATGGCAATCACCACCCTTTTCTTCTCCAGTCCAATAATTCCCCACTTTCACACAACACTAGAGATATGTTGACAAAGAAAGCACAACATTATCCACAGACTCCATCCGGACCCTCCAAACTACAGTGGGATACATAGTGAGAGCCTTCCTCCCCACAAGAGAGTCGTGAAGAGTATCTTCTCTTTCTCCAGGGAAAACTCAAACACAGTGCCACTCAAATTGAGCCCACAAGTATCCTTCCCTTACCACCACTACCTTCCTTGGCCCTTCTAACCCTGGAGTAGATCAACTTGTAAAAATAGGGCTGTCTATGCCCAGGTGCTGGCGCTGCTCAGGGATTAAAACCAATTGGATGCAAGCTCCAATTAATTATTTAATAAATTATTATGTTGCATATTTTTAATCCCATTTTAAAATGAGCTCCAAGGAAAGATGATGTCACAGAAGGACTTTCCCAAGAAGCAACCACCATAACTCACGTCTGAAGCAAATGACAAAGAACCATTAGATGCAATTTATCAAATGGCAACGTAGTGAGTCCAAAAAACTGACTGGACTGAAGTCAAGAGGCAAACCACTATTTGGAAATACAAATTCAATAAAAATGTATTTCATTTAAACTAAGCATTAAAAATAGCCTACAGTATGCAGTGGATAGTCAGCTTCTCTAAGGTGTGTCTTTTCAAATATTATTGTTCAATTATCAGCCGTTTAAAAGGGTCTAAAGTGGGTTTTGATTGGGGACAGTGTCATCTCGGTAGCCATGCCAATCACATTGATCTTGTTGATGGCTGACTAATCGCTTCATCAAATTGTGCTTTTCCGGCTGCAAAAACCCCCAAGATGGAAGAAATAAACTTCTTCAATGCCCCTTAAAACGATTGGTTATGTAACAGCCACTTTTCCTTTAATCAGCCAGTAAGATCACAATTGATTGGGGGCTCTCAAGATGTCAAGCATGATTTTCAGGTATTTCATTTACTTTCACCTCTTAGAAAAGTTCTTTATTTACAAAGCATTATTGTATATATCCACCTGCCCAACTCCTCTAAAGCTCAACTATAGTGTTCAAGCATAACGGCTTGATTACTGTTTAATTATGAAAAAGCCAAAGATGACGGTAGGAAATATGATAATGGTCCATTTCCACCATCCTGCCCAAAAGAAGATCTGTCCAAGGCCAAAATATGATGAATGTGTCAGTGTCAATGTAATTCAGACCTGCTATACTAACAAACCACTATAACATTTACAGCTGTCAGTTTCTTTCAATATATCCATTAATACTAAGCTGCAAAAGCTACACAGAATGGAGTTTTCAATTCAAGTCTCTGTAATGGCAACTGTATGGCTCCTACAGTCTCACTCTTCCTTTATCCCACCTATGCAAGTGTGGGTTACAGTCACATTGACGTCAGAGGAAGTGATACACTCTGACCTTCACATTTTACATGAGTATCCATCAAGTCCATGAAAATAAGGGCTGCCATCTACACTGTAGTTTGGTTTCCAAGGTAACAAAAGCAAATACGCTCTTGCATCCCTACTGAATAGCCTTTCATTTATTACATGCCATTTATATCTTTTTCACATAATGTAGGCATGGTTAAAAGAAAAAGTAAACTGATGTCAAGTCCAAGTACTTTTTTTCCTACACTATGCTGTTACGTGCATAGCGTGTTAATTTCAACAGAGTAGAGTTGTCTCAAATCAAACACAGCTGTGTATTCAAATTGCCACTGGATGAAGCATTACTGCCAATGTTTGACAGTGGTTGTTGCCCGCCAAATATTTAACTGCTTTTTGACTGCCATTTAAAAAGGTTTGGTGGAATTTCCCCTTCTGCTCCGAGCCGATATGGTCACATTTAGGTTAGAAGTCAGTTGAGTTAGAATCAACAACAACTTTTTGATTCTACTAGATTAACATTTAAGTAGTAAAATACTACCTACAAACAAGATGGCATTGAAAGAGTAGAGAGAAGATGCTTGTGAAAATTTGCAGAGTCACAGATCATACACAATGGAACAGAACTCTGCAAGTAGAGGTTGCCCCTAGCAACAGAATGTTTAACTGAATCCAACTGCTGGTGACAGAATAGTTACTAGGTTACTCATTACTTTGGATAGGTTGATTTCTGGTGTAATACTATCATGTAATCCATGCATCTCTGTACTGGGAACAATATATATTTGAATTTAAGATGTAAAAGAAAGTCAGGATATTCGTGCCCTTGAGCTGTTTCAGTAATGTACTGGAGAGGGATCTGTCATGTACAAGAAGTAATGATTGAACACCTACACCCATGAACTGCATTAGGAATGACAGCTGAGCAAGATTTACTGTCTAGTGATTTATACAGAATAAGCCTGGGCTGAACACTGTCTCTGCTACAAGAACAGAAGGGCAAACACATCAATATTGTCAAATGCCAACCAGTATGGTTGGTCTCATGCTAACCTATTTACTTGTTTATTGCCAAGTGTTTTATTGGTTATTTAATCTGGTTTTGGCTACATTCATATCTTGAGTTACCTTTCTGTATCAGAGACTCTTCGTCCCTCACCGAATTAAAAAAATCACTCAAAACCCACCTGTTCAACACCGCATTCAACCTCTGACCACCCCCCCCCCCCTTGTCTATTTTTGTTTAACTGTTTTTGTTATTTCTTTTGTTATTTTTTTTTTTTATTCTCTGTCAAAGCTTCTTTGAGTTTCTAGAAAAGCGCTATACAAGGGTCATGTATTATTATTATTATTATTATTATAGATTTCTGGCTTCATCAACCTCTCTAGCTGACGGGCTTGCTTATCATATGGCAGAACTTAAAAAGTTAAAGCCAATTTCATAGTTTACAATTTGGTCGGGAGGGACATTACTTGCTTGTAAATCACCTTTGAGCACTACGAAATTCGCCAATTAAATACCGTTTATAAATATTATTTTCCCAGAAGAAAGGATTCGGTCTCCATGCTGACGCCTGTCTCAGTAGCACTTTGGTCTTCATGTTGAAATTTAGGGGCATAAAATAGTTTGACAATGATTTCAGGAAGGTATTCCAATGTCTTTCCTGCAACTAGAGCAACAGTTTGATTTATTGATACTCTCTAACTTTGCCTTAAATTTGAATATCTTACCATGTGTACGAATTGGAGATTGAGATAAAGACAAACTAGTGAGAAACTTTCGACTGATTCAACTTAGTCGTTACCTCCAAATGTCTGAGGGAAACTCAATAAAATATATTCCATGGATTACATTTAAAGGAACAACACAGATCAAGACCATCACTTGTATGCCTAAAATGTGAAAAGGGCATGATCAGTTCTGGAAATATTCATATGAATGACATTTGGGTTATTGCATGACCAAGGAGCTGAGTGATACTTTCAAAATTAAACTTTAAAAAAAGATCCACTGCTGGGTCTACTCTCTGAAGATAATTTTTGCAATATCATTTAATGGAGACATTTGAAAAACAAGCTGATTGTTATGCTAAAGTTCTTAATGAAACAATTATTGTGTTTAACTGTTTATGAAAGAGAAGTGATATGCGACTGTAGCAGAATACAAAAGGTGGTACGATGTACTGTTTCCTGGAAACCACTATTGAGTAATGCAAAACAGAGAGCATGCACCAGCAACAAACTGTATTAACTTCAGCTATGACATTAGGAAAACTGAGAGTTGTGACATCTTGGTAATCCTGTTTTTTTTTTATTTCATACATTTAAATAATTAAATTGTTATTAATGTCGCGCTGATGGTTGACAGTCGTGGAAATAGCCTGAGAGCTTTTTCGAGCAACAGCCGCTTGACAGTTCTGTAGAAACGGCGCTCACGACATGCAGCATTCATTTAATAAAAACACACTTACTATGTGCATTTGATTCAGATATTTAACTCGAGGAGGAATATGTGGTTAGTGGGGAAGAGCGGGGATGGAAAATCTGCTTAAAAAATAAAGCTATATAATTCTTAATTCAGAAATTAAATTGAGCAATTATTTCCACGTTGGCCCTTTCACTGCATGCTAATAGCAGCTGTCACAGAAAGCTTCATACGGGGGTGTTGGGAATTTTATTTTCAATCTTATCTGCTAATGAGTTAAATAGGGTCTTTGATCTCACAATGTAGATTCCTTTCAATAAGATAAACATGCAAATTACTTAAAAGGGAAATGTTACTATAAGTGTCAGAGAAAATGTCCAAATGATCGATTGGTTATTTGCTAAAGTACCCAGTTGCTGAGCGTAAGGAGAAGTTTGTGGATTTTCAACCATATTTTCTCATGCTAGTCATCCCGGTTGCATATCTATAAATTCCACAGCTTTTGCCACCCATCTCTTCTTCCACCTACAGCATCTGTAGCAATTTACTTCCACCATCCCCTGACATATTGGATGCCTGGAGAGAGAAGATAGTTTAGGAACTGCAGGAGGGCTTTGGCAGTTTTGTCCGTTCACCTCAGTGGGGCTCACTATCAGAGCAGAGAAATGCATTTTGGACAGCCATGCAGTTCCCAGGCATGCAGCGGACATTATGGATTTGTAAACATTTGATATCATGTTGTCAGAGTATAAGCAGATTTTTCTTTAGCTACAGCCCATCAGGGAGGGAATTAATATAAATGTAAAAGAGGCTAGGACGATGAACGGTAATGTGTTGGAGACTATTTCAGATGTTTTAAACTGCAGTTTGTTTTTTGGGAAATATACTCATTCACTTGCTTTTCAAGATTTAGATGAGAAGAACAATACTTGGTTATCCAAATTATGACTAAAGTAGTTTGCAATTCCCTTTTTTACATGATGGTGCAACGTCACTACTAACTGTGACTGTATCACCATTTAAATGAGTTAAAATAATAATTAACACATTTCCAAAGAAGTCCTGACCAGCCCCAAATCATCATAACAGCAAAGACTGGAGAGTACCCGCTACATGTTCATCACTTACTTACTTAACACCCTCAAAGTCTCTTATCACTGTTACAACCCCATAGGTTTACATTCTGACCATCAGTTTGAATGATTCTTTCTGAGAAATCAATGTTTTTTCCCCTCAATTATGACATTGGAATATCTAAATGGCCTACACGATATCCATTGGGAGCATCAGCTGCAGTTGCCATGGAAAAGATGTGAGGAGGAGCTATAGAGGCAGTTGTGAAGAGAATATGACACCATAGTGGGCAAAGAACTGGAAAATCATTTCATTTAGGCTGCAGATGGTCTTACTTGTTTTTCCAATAGCGCTATCTTTAACTCTCACACACTGTCAGATGGATATGACAGAATGAAGCTCCGTAATTGGATGCTTCTAACGGAGATACACCTTGAGGGTCCTAGTTAAATTCTCCTCTTATGTAGACAGGCTTTTATGCATGTAGGCTTGCAGTTGTTAATCTATTGGACTGAAGCACAAATCCCCCTAAACCATAAATTGATTAATATGCACTATATTTTGTATTGTTTGGCCAATAAAATGTCAGACAGTAATACATATAATGTCCAATCAAATTTCTCAAAGTCCAAGGCGACATTGAAATGTCTTAATCCCAAAGATATTCATTTGAATATGATATACAACCATAAAACAGAGAAACACAGGAAATCTGCATGTTTAAGAGGGTGAGAACAGCTTTTTTCTGCCATTCTTGAATGATCACTCACTCTAACCAAAAAAAACATTATCAAAATACACTAGCTGTGATATTTAATTTGTTTTCATTCTTGATAGTGTTTGCTGACGACACGACCGTCATCGGCCAGATCACAGACGGCGACGAGACGGCGTACAGAGAGAAGGTCGAAAAACTGACATCTTGGTGTCAGGATAACAACCTCCATCTCAACGTCAGCAAAACCAAGGAGCTGATTGTCGATTACAGGAAGCAGCAGGGAGAGGGACACGCCCCATCGCCATCAATGGGACTACGGTGGAGAGAGTCAGCAGCTTCAGGTTCCTCGGTGTCCACATCACTGAAGACCTGACATGGACTCTTCACACCACCACCACCACCAAGAAAGCTCGACAGCGGCTCTTCTTCCTCCGCAGGCTGAGGAGGTTCAACATGGACTCCAGGATACTCTGCAACTTCTACAGGTGCACCATAGAGAGCATCCTGACTGCTGCATCACGGCCTGGTACGGCAGCTGCACCGCCCTTAATCGTAGGCCTTTACAGAGGGGGATGAAAACTGCACAGAACATCACCAGGACGGAGTTGCCATCCATAGAGGACCTATACTCCCAGCGGCGCAGGAAGAAATACGTCCGGATTATAAAAGACCCCCAACACCCCAGCCACAAACTGTACAGTCTGCTGCCGTCTGGCAGGCGCTACCGCAGCATCCGGACAAAAACCACCAGATTCAGAGACAGTTTCATCCCACAGGCAATAAGACTGTTAAACACCTGAACTGTTGTAACAACATCCATAACATTCATCTGCTACTTAGTAATTATTTATCTATTTATCTAATATATCATTCCAATAGCTTGCATATAGAATCTTATCTTACTACTTCACTTTTTTTAAACTATTTTTGTTTTTGTATTTACTTTTTAATATTTACTTGCACTATATTTTTCTGTTTTTCTGTATTATTGTGTTGCACTGTTGGAGAAGCCTGTGATCTAAGATTTTCATCGACATAACTACTCTGTAGCTATGTTCGTATGACAAATACAGAACCTTGAACCTTGTAAATAATAATAATTAAATAATTTCCCTTTCTTTAAATTCTCACTTTGTCTCCCTTCCTCACGCCCCTCATACACACAACTAAAGACAAACGCACAATAACCCACAATGAGCAATGATGTCATATTTTTCAAAATGTTCTCGATCTAGAAATCGCAATAATAACGCTCATAATCCTGTAGGGAAAATATGATATATGATATTCAAAACCACAAAACCTTATCGTCCTTGAAACACCAGATGACTTCACAGCTTGTGCTTTATTTGAGTATCGGTTCTTTCAGTCCACATCGAATATAAACTTTGTTTACTGAAGAATGCTTTGCTTACTCAGAGACGTTATTTTGCCCTTGGCTGTGGGAGGCTTCATGCCCCATTACTCCTGTTTACAGAGGGTGGAAATTGGTTGAGTTCTGGATCCTCAGACACTGTTTGGCAACACCTCTGACCACTTCTGTTCCTCTGACAAGGAGCCAGCTATCTTGGATAATAACCTATCTCAGATGAGTCACACAGGGGAGACCAAGGAGAGTTGTGGGCGATTGTGTCAACTGTGTAATTGTGTTTGATTTCCACTTATAGATGACAAAAAATAATCAATTTGCAGACAGCATAGCCCCATGCATATCTATAAATGTGCTTCCCTCAAAGTGCCTCCTGGGGCTGTGGCACGTGGCAGGCGCTACACACTTTCATCTCGTCACGTTTGCTCATTATGGGCGAGCGACACACCAGCTGTGACTGGAGTCCCTCTCTTACCCGAGGCTGTACTGAGTCGCCTGCATCTCCCTCCTCAATCACGCTAAACAAATGAAGAAGCATTTCCTAACAAGCGAACAAGGAACATGTAGAGGGAGAGTGAAGGAGAAACAACAAAAAAGAACATGGTGTCAGGTGAATGATATAATCACGGGTACCAAAGTCCTCCTAGAGTATTTCTCACGTGTTATGATCGCTGCAGAGAGAACAGACCTGCTACACTGATTCAGAATCAGAGAGTGTGTTGGCGAGAGTGGATCACAGAGTTTCATAAAAAGCAGAGAGTAATGAAAAGGTAGAAAGGGTCAAGGCCTCCGGATAGGAAGCGTTCATATTCAAGGGCAACGGATAAATAGTGGAACATCTGGTTTATGTCAGAATAAGTCACTGACAAATATATAATTCTCCACTATGATGGTTCAGTATTCAGAACCGTACTGAAAATCAATCATAAAGTTCACAAAACATATTGTGAATAGAGAATATTGTACATAAGTGTTTCAAAATATGTGAAATATAAAAGAGCACTTGTGACATGATTGTTTTGGTGAACAATATGCACTTCAATAACTCGAAATAATGTGACCATGAGACAAAAGCAGAAGCAGCACTGCGGAGCTTATGAATGAAAGCCTTGCCTTTTAAATTGCTGTTACTGTCTTTATAGACAATCTGTTCATATTGTTTAAAGCTGTTGTAATCAATATTTTCAAAGTGACAAAGGATCAAATCACTGTTTAGTTTGGCAAACTGTTCATTTTGTGATTTGGATTCACAAACACATAGATAATTATAACCCGAAAGTGCAGTTTCACACAGTTTATGTTTTAGTTCATTGTGTTGGTTTTATGGACCGTAACTTTTGATTCAGTCTCACTGCTTTCAGTAGCAAGGAAAGAAGAGAAACGCAATTTTTATTTCACATTTACTGAAAAAGTATTTGAGTCTTTTAAAATATGTAAGGCAGACTAGGGTTAAGATTACATTGTGATATGTATATTTTAATTGGCTAGGCTGAATAAGCCTTTCAGGTGTCCCACTCCTATCTACTGTTTCTTTCTTTTGTCTCTTAAATATTATGAAATTAAAATAAAATATTAATAATTAGTGTCAACCATAATTAGCACTATCACCGACAAGAAGATCAAACATGATATCAGGAAAGACTGAGGAGAGACTGTAAAAAGATGATTGGTTTTTACAATGTTACCTATACATTGTTTATGTTAATGGTTGGCTGCCACACATACAAATATCTGAGGTCATATGGAAGAGGTGTCAGTCCTGTTTTCTCATTATTTCCTTCCCTTCGTCTATGTCCTGATGTTCATTCTTTTAATGGCGAGGAGTCAGCCCTGTAAATCACCTGCTGAATAATCGACAGCAGTGACAGTTGTTTTTAATGAGTTGAAACATACGGTAGTAGTTCACGTCGTGTCTATCAGAAATGTAGTTTCAATGCTGCTGTGAAGGGATAGAGGTGAGAGGGATCAGGATATATAATATTATAAGCTTCTTTCTTTAGAGTGTACAGTACTATTTATATTTTTACTATTCATACATTCATAGAACAGACAGACGACTAATAAAATACCTCATTGCATGCACATTCCTTTCTTAGAAAAACCGAGATGTTTGAATACAATTGATGCTGTGACAGGAAATGGATCATTACATCGCAATGTATTAGTAAAGAATTGCTTTTTAAACAAGTTACCTTTTACAACACATAACATATATTAGAGGAAGGATTGCCATTACACAATTCATATTTGCTTTGCATATTTTCACCGGTGCATTAAAATGGTTATTTCTCACAGAATCCATTAGGCACGTTTAACATTATGGAAGAATGTGTTTTTTATTATTGAAGATTATATTGGTTTATGTGAAGGAGTCCAAGTATCTCGGGGTCTTGTTCTCGAGTGAGGGAACAATGGAGCGTGAGATGGGCCGGAGAATCGGAGCAGCGGGAGCGGTACTGCAGTCGCTTTATCGCACCGTTGTGACGAAAAGGGAGCTGAGCCAGAAGGCAAAGCTCTCTGTCTACCGGGCCATTTTCGTTCCTACCCTTACCTATGGTCATGAAGGATGGGTCATGACCGAAAGAACGAGATCGCGGGTACAAGCGGCCGAGATGGGTTTTCTCCGCAGGGTGGCTGGCGTCTCCCTTAGGGATAAGGTGAGAAGTTCGGTCATCCGGGAGGGACTCGGAGTTGAACCGCTCCTCCTTCGCGTCGAAAGGAGCCAGTTGAGGTGGTTCGGGCACCTAGTTAGGATGCCACCTGGGCGCCTCCCTAGGGAGGTGTTCCAGGCACGTCCAGCTGGGAAGACACCAAGGGGTAGACCTAGAACCAGGTGGAGGGATTATATCTCTTCGCTGGCCTGGGAGCGCCTTGGGATCCCCCAGTCAGAGCTGGTTGATGTGGCCAGGGAAAAGAAAGTTTGGGGCTCTCTGCTGGAACTGCTACCTCCGCGACCCGACCACGGATAAGCGGGAGAAGATGGATGGATGGATATTGGTTTATGAAAATGAGGTGGGAATGATTAACCACAGTGCTGTTTCAATAGATGTTTGCGTGACTGAAAAGAGAATTGTGTCTATGAATGCATACAGTTGAGACATCTGCAAATCTACTATTCCTGTTCAACTTTAACATAATGTATGGACTTTCTTAGAGTCCTTTTGAGTCCCTGTGCTGGTGACGTGTCCCTGCGAAGGAGTAATGGATGTCTAATCAGATTATGAACCCTCTCCGTGTCCTTTCAACCTATAATAGACGTAGACATGTCCGCAAAAATCAGTTCTCCATTGCAGTTATTGGACCAGAAGTCTCTTTCATCGTATTGTCTGATGAAATGTACACCTTCAAAGGCTCACATATTTCCTATCATGGGGAAAACTGTGGTTGAAGGAAATGAAAAGGAACATATTCTTCTTTATGGAAATGGTGTCTTCAAACGCTGGCCACATTGTGCTGTATACAGGACTCGTTGTTCTGGGATGAAAGCATAGAAAAAAACCATCTCAGCCACGAGCCATTCAATAAATCCGATGCCTGAAGGAACCAAATGTAATCTGCCTGAGTGGACATAATCTCATTACACAAAGACTGTGTTTGTGTGTTATCTTTCTATTTATCTTTTCCTCAAAGGTCTGTGTTATTGTTTTAAACTATACATGCACAGATAGCCATTTTATATACATCTACAATGTTCGAAAAGAGTTATTATTGCTCTCCCGTTAAGATAAAGTCAAAATGTTTCCTGTGGGTTTCAACACATTTCAGCCTGAAGATGCCATATCTCGTCTACTTGATGGAGCTTAAGGCAGAGCAGACACTAATGGGCTGGGCTAATGCATTTCTGAGGTCATTCAATTAACATACCAAGTTTATGTCTGCTGTTGATTCCAGGTCCGAGAAGATGTCGTCTAATCTCCTCTCTCTCTCCAACAAAGAGTTATTTTCTACATCTCTCATACATTGAGCTTGCTTCAAAATTATATGTTGTATTTGATGAAATCATAAAAATACAGTTATTTTCAAAATTCCATGACAGGATAATAGGCCAGTTTTATTCATTTGTGTTTTTTGGGCATAAAGAACAAGCTCTGAAGACTGAATCCACAATGATAAGTAGTTTAATCGACAATTCGGTTTTAAATTAATCTATTCAGAGAATCTGTGAATAGCGTTATAAAGCAGCTTTTTAGATGTGAGAATCCAATGTTTTTGGTAAAATGAGCTATGAATTTAAAACATGGGCAAAACCATGATAAGATGTTATTATTATGGAAAAATTATGCAGAGATTTCTTTATAGAGAATTTGTTTTAATCAGTTATTGAGGAAGATAGTCTGCAGATGAATTGATAATGGGAAACAGTTTTTGATATGTTATGTTGTTGGGCAGAATGGTTTGGCTTTGTATTGGTCTATTTAAATAAATGGTTTACCTATTGTGTTGCAAGGCAGATTTCAAATAAATCTTACTTTCAAGTAAAATTATTCTAACATGGCGTATGTCTTCTACCAATATTTCCTATTCACAGCAGACCAAAAGCAACATTGATTGGAGTCTTGTTTCTTATTTCAAACTGAATACTAATATTCACACTCCTATTAGACCCGTCAGGGGAAAACCTGGCTCTTAAACTGCTGATTGCCCAACTATCATCAGCTAGTTGCTGAATGTTTCTACCTGCTGTACAGGTGGTTTTCAGGTGTTGTTTGGGGGATTACTTTTTCAAAACACTGCTTCCTGCTCCTGCTGCTGCTGCTGCTGCTGCTGCTGCTGCTGCTGCTGCTGCTGCTGCTGCTGCTGCTGCTGCTGCTGCTGCTGCTGCTGCTGCTGCTGCTGCTGAAACAACACTGATGAGAGCTTTGAGAGTAAACAAAACCATAAAGTGCAAACTAAAACAATGAGCAAAAAGGCACTAAAATGATCTGTAGAGCTGAGGGAGAATATCTCTGTCACAATAGGTGACCCTTTCATATTACACAGGCATTTGATCCAATATTAAAGGTCCCATGTCATGGCCATTTCCACTGATCAAAATTCCATTGTTGAGGTCTACTAGAATAGATTTATATTGTGCAATTTTCCAAAATCACTTTGGTTTCTCATACAGCATCTCTGTAAACTATGTGTATTCACTGAATTTCACTCTCTGCCTTTAACGGCTCGTTGTAGCTCCAATAGCTCCAGCCCCCACCCTCCCTGTGAGCACAGTGCTCTGATTGGTCGGGACGTTGTGAAGCGCGCTGAGCTCAGTGGAGGTGTGGTTTCCTTGTTTAGCGATACACATCGAAACACAGCCAAACTCACCCTGAGCACACACAAAGTCACAGCCGAAGTAAAAACAATAAGTGTGGCTTGATATTGAGTAAGAAAAAGGTTGATAAACGCTGTGAGAATGGGTCTGAAGAGAGAATTTCGCCGCGATCCCAACTGTCTGTTATTAGCCTGCAGCCAGGGAGGAGAGATCAGCAGAGCTGCTTGCACTGAGTGTGTGTGTGAGGAAGTCCGTGGATTGGTCAATTTGGACCAATCAGCGGGGGCTTAACGTAACGGCTCCGCGGACGTAACGTAACGGCTCCACGGATTGTTCCATTTGGTTCCGGGTAACGCATGACATCATGAGTTACCCGGAAGAATCAATGGACAGTGACGTATCTCCAACGAGGCGTTTTGGGAGGTATTTTCTGTGTTAGAGTTTTACTCGCTACAGGGTGTACTTTGAGGGGTTTTGACTCTGCAGACCATTTACATGCATAAAAACCTTCATAACACACGAGGGGACGGGTAATAACCGGAAAAGCATGACATGGGACCTTTAATTTAAAAAAACGGATTGCTCAACAGATTTACATATTTTGGGGCAACATTTGTGAGAGTCAACTTTCTGGAAGACTTACAGGGAACATTAGCAAGGACAGAACATATAGCACTGTCAATAGTAGTAGTAGGCGTGTCAAGCTATTGCAGTGACTGTGGCAAAGTATTATAGCAATCTGTAGAAATGATTATGTGCAAGTACTGTGACCTCCCACACAGAGATCTACATTTTATACGAACCGTATACCATCAGGACTGCTCTTGAATACAAAACAGATGTTTAAGCGACAATAATGAGTACTGTCTAACTGAAATAACAGTACGAAATTAAATCTGATGTTTATGCCTCTGCTTTGGCTGCAGGGTGAAATCTAATTTTGTGCTGCCTGTGTGCATGACCGGAGAGGATGGAGGACAGAGAGTACCCAGGCCTCTCAGCGGAGACAGAAGCTATAGCGGCATGTCAATCGAGATAATTAGTGCTTACACTGAGGGAATGAGACTTCAATCAGCAGAGCTCTGTGTTGATCATCAGTGTTTAGCATTTCTCAGAGTACCATCACTCTGTTAATGGAGTCACTGACCCACTGGCTTGTTGGCTAAAGGCAACAAGAGAATGTGCATTCATTAAGACACACTCCCTGTGCTTCACTTGGCAATTTGTTCCTTCATACATGCTTAAAGTCTACAAAATATTCTGGTTTTCCAAATGATTTCCGTGATTCCATACATTTTCTTGTAGCACCACCAGCAGGTCTTTTTTTTCAACCTTTGTTATATCTAAATATTAAATAGATGGATTAGAACAAACAGCCCAGATGATTGTCAAACATAAACTGTACTGTTTGTTTTTATTGATCTCGTGGCAGAAAAATGTATTGACAGAAAAGACAACTTTTAAGTGGGACTTATCCGCTAACACATCCTTCAACTTCAAGTTTGTTTGTTGGCATTAAATGCAGAGCGTGTGGAGAGGATGTGGTCGTGGCGGCAGCTGTGTGGATCTGAGAATGCCAAGCCATCACTCTCCTTTTGAAGCCAAGTGTGAAATGGGCTTTAAATCACTTCTACCCCAAGCAGTCACATTATTGATGGCAGCCTCTGAATCCCATGAACGAGGGAGTCTTATCGGTTTAGCACAAATGCTGCAAATTAGTCAAGTAATTATTATGGCTTTAGCTTTATAAATGAAGCTAACCACAAATCCTCTCAAAGACACGCATGCACGGAAATTAAATATATTAGAATTGCCGTAGCGAATGGAACGGACCAGAGGGCACCTCTTCATAATCCAGTCCTATTCATGTGAAATGTATCTCTTAGTTTCTACTGAACAAGAACTAAAACAATGCTGGTACCCACTTCTCAATTCATTACGAGACACTGGTTCATTTTGTGATATTGTATCATTAGACACGAATGGATAGAGAACAAAGAGAAAGGCAATGGATGCTTTCGATGTTGACGCCTTACAGATTAAACCCAAAAAAGATCCCAAACTTATAAAATATTAAGAACTTGTCCCTTCTAGATTTATACCGAACAACATGGTAGACTTAGCTGTATACAGAGATATGGGGCAGCAATCATGGGACCGGACGACCTGCTCTAATCTAGATCTCTTCCCGCCTGAGCCTCGCTGACCTTCAGTTTGTCCGAGCCGTGTTGAGGCTCTGTACCGTAGAGAGGAGAGGGAAACATCGCCGGAGTATTGCTTCTCTGATTACCGGTGCTGGACAGATCTCCCACCTGTGGGGCGCCGGCGGGTTCAGTGCCGGCCTGTGGATGGTGTACTATCAGCCCCCAGCAGCCACCATTCATCTTCCCATTGTGTTTTTCTCGGGGAGATACAAAATGACTCTCCCACTCTCATCTCATCTCATTCTGCGGAAGCTGTCTCCGCTGTGATGAATCATTTCATCTTCTGTTCATCACTTGATGGCGGAGAGACAGAGCAGCAGGCGTTTCCGAGCCACATGTATTGCGTACTCATTTTTTACAGGCCATAGACAGTGAATCAAAACATCCAATATTAACATTTCCCGCCTGCACGAAAGATGATTATGGACCTATCACCGCCCCCCTGTTCCCATCCTGTAGGCTGTACAGTCATACTCAATGTTTCCCTTTATTATCTTGCTTTGTTCTAATATTGTGAATGATAAGCCCTCTTTTTTGATGTATTGAAAGAAGATCTGGATTTTAACACATTTGTATCTAATGTAATATTCTCTTTACATGTTTGCTGTCATTTAAGTCTTTCTAAAAACGTCCATAGTAGCTCCAAATGTTTAATGTTTAAAAATACATTTGGGGTTATTTTCTCTTTAAGGTCCATGGGTGTTTCTCAATGTCGAGGAAGGCTGCTCCAGAGCCACTGGCCGTTTCTCAATCGCGAGGAAACTGGCTTCCAAGTCAATATTTCAAGGATACTACGTCATCGAGTGCCGCCGAAGGACTGTTCCAATCTCCAGCATACTTGGAATTCCACCGAGGCTGCGTCCTTGGTTTGGGGGTAATTTCGAGGCTGCACATGGGTAGACTTCGCGTCCTTCAAATCCCCACAATGCTTTGCGCACGGACCAATTTCCCCAAATCTGTGGCGGAAAATGTAAGGCGGGGCCTCTTATATGACGCACACCTGCACACTTGCTAGCCTGTTCCACTCTTCGTTTTCCGAATGCCAGGAAGGATTCTTGCCTAGCTTCTGAATGAAGTGACTCAGAAGACATGTGCTACCAAGCAAGCATCCTCGCGATTGAGAAACGGCCAGAATTTCCAGCATACTACGTCATCGAGTGCCGCCAAAGTACTGTTCCAATGTCCAGCATACTTGGAATTCTACCGAGGCCGGCGTACTTCGTAGCGAGAAATTTCGAGGCTGCACATGTGTAGACTCCGCTGTCTTAAAATCCCCATAATGCTTTGCGCACGGACCAATTTCCAAATATTTGGCGGAAATCGTGCTCCATTTAAGGCGGGGCCTCGCACATGACGCACACCTGCACACCTGTTAGCCTGTTCCACAATTCTTCATTTTCCGAGGCTAGGAAGGATTCTTGCCTCCCTTCTGAAGGAAGTGACTCGGAAGACATGTGCTACCAAGCAAGCCTCCTCGACATTGAGAAACACCCCTTGTCTTCTACATGGATCATCAATCACTGACAATGCTTGCGTTTTTTCCTCATACTGTATATGTAGTTTTCATTGTTAAAACTCTTCAACAGTAGTCTCTCTTTTAGAAACAAGTCAGCTGTGGACGTTTTCATCCAACTGGAGTCAATATAAGTTTAATTACCAAGCTAGCAAGAGCTGATCAAATCTGCTAGCGACAAATGCTGGCAAAAAAGGATTCATTGTTCAAATATAACAAAGCATCACTAGTGGTAAATCTTCTAGAACGGAAAGCTTGAGGCGCAGCAAAAATAATTTGATGTGATGGGGCTTAGCAAAACTGTCAGTTGTACAGTGCATATTGTTTTATTTTAATCTTTCTATATTTAGGCGTTGTGGGAAATATGTTTTAAGATATCACCCTGCAGCAGCTCCTCTGCCCTCTCCCTGACACTAACCATGACATGATAAGCTCTTATTAGGAAATCTGTGCTGTGTAATGGCTGCAGCTCTGCCCATCTCCCAGAGTGGGCCAATAGAGAACTGGGCAAAGATGTATTTTGTTGTTAACCCACATTTTCAATCACCATCAATATGTATAGCCAAATGTATTTTTCATACAAAACACCTTTATTCCTTCCTCTTAATGTACACTTCAGAGGAGGAAAATTACCCACAGTGGGTGTTGATTGTGCAAAATGTATGTGAATATCTCAATTGCGAGTGCAGCTCTGCTCCCTGATTGATACAGATGTGTAGGCTGCAAACACAGCGATTGCAATTTTCAGCCTGTCGCTGCTGTAAGGGGCCGTTTTCAATCACAGCTTCCAATCAGCCCGTTGTTATACACGATGCACTCACTGGTGCTATCGCTACCGTCTCGACCCCTAGAAGTGTAGTCCTCATTAAAATCATAGTAAACACTAATAAATATTTCAAATATGGATATATATTTCTCACCTTTATATGCCTACAAAAAGTGTTGGACAACTTGCGTCATGTTAAGCAAAAGGAATAAGGGAAGCAACAAGGCGAGAGTTACCTACCAAGTTACATTAAATCACTATTTATCCACCCCGTTCACATCATCTCTTGAGACAAGGGAAGAAAATAACAGATATAGGCTCCATATATTTAGCTTTGGAGTCTCTATTTTCTGTTCAATGGAAATTATGTTCATCATTTGTTAAAGGGATAGTAAATGTTGCCCGTTTCAAACCATGAATGCCATCTTTTTTCTTCGACATTTGGTGTGCTCCATGGGCTTTTTTATTATAAAATATCAAGAAAATCCCTAAGAAACCTCCAAGCAGTCTAACATGAGCGCCCTCTATTAGATTTGTTTACCTATTACTGAAGACTCAATAGTTATAGCACATGAAAATTATAATCGTGAATTATGTCCATTTTGGTTTCTCAGAACCAAAACTGCCGTCTTCAAAATGCCTTGTTTTGTCCTACTTGCAGTCAAAAATCCAAAATGTATTAAGTCTACAATCGTTTATGGCAAATGAAGCAGCAAACCTTCTAAATGTTATATCTGAAGGACATTCCTGTTTGGTAGATTGCTCGAAAGTTACCACACAAACTATAACTAGAGTAACAATAGAAGAATAAATGTAAGTTTGATAAGAAGAAATAGTAATACCAGTGCCTAAAAATACACTAGAAATAAGATAACTTCAGTAAAATAGAAAAGACAGGTGTGTGTTTTGTGTTTTAGGTATAAAAGCAATATTGCCCATGATTTTAAAAAGGTATTTTTGCAAAAGTAATACAAAAGTAATCACGTTCCTGCCACCAATCATTTCTTTGGCCAACTTTATTTTCCAAAAGTCTGTAATCTGCCTTGACGGTAAAGAGGCTGGTAGAAAGTGAATGTCACTTCAGGAAAGCTTAAGTGTATCATCGTGGGATGCACTTTATGCACATCTTTAAATTAGTGTGTGTGGAGTCGTGTAATGTTGGCAGCACGAGAGGTTTACATGTCACAGTGAGTGAGTGCTAAAAAGGATATATGACTGAATCATTGTTTTTGACGTGCAGGAGTCGCACATTTGTTTACTCATTTGAGGTTGCTTCGTTGCATCAAGCGCAGCACAAACACTGAAATATAATTGACTGCTTTGTCCTTAACTGTACGCTGCCTCTCTTACTGCAGCGAACAGAGAGGGAAATTGTGTTGGACAGATGTGTGTTTGTGAATAGCCTTTTTATTAAATGTGTATGAAGATCAAAGTGAACACACATCTTCACCATTTCCTGTGTTGCAGCCTCATCCAATTTCTAACTCCAATGACAAGAAAAGGTGAATTAAATAAAACCTCTGAATTCATCAGAATAACAGAGTCATCTTTACTGAAACAGGGGAAATATTTAAGGAGGTGTCACATCACAACTCAGCAGAAATGACACCTAGAGGTGGATACATTGTTTCTCTGTCAAACACATCCTACTCTGTGAGGGAGGACTATAGGTCTGTTAGAAAACATAAATTGAAACCGAGTCTGTTTCATCAGAGCGGAGGCACTTTGCTGATAGGATGTATAATTGTGATATGGAAGACAACAAATTGTTTAGGACAGAGTTTGAGAGCACAGGAACCCACTGGGACAGCAGAGAAAAACAAATGACCATGCAGGCAATCATTGTCATTTTAAATGCTCCCTCAGCTTTTAAGAGACCGTGTTATATTGTCAAGCCATAAACGTAATAGCAACAATCGTTTTCTGAGATTCTGGGGGGAAAACCAACAGTTCATATAAATGGCTGTAAATCTGTCCGCTCGTCTTTATGTGGGCAACGTCTTTTTCTAATGGGGGTAATGCTCAGTTCTGCCAAGAGAACTGCAAGGAAACTGAAGTTAAGGTATATTGACTTCAACACATTGTATTAAAGTCAATACATGTAGCTTTTGTGACCTGCCAAAGATTATGGAGCTTATTAAAGATAATAGTGGAAATGTCAGACAGGCTCCAAAAAGATTTGACTTTAAAAAAGTGCGAGTAAATCTACTTTCTAATCCATTTATCTGAAGCTATTGTTGATACAGCATTAACAAAATGGTGACAGGTGAGTGGAAAACAGAAAAATACTTAAAGTGGCTATAATTGATGGTTTAATGGCCAAGCTTGTAGCACCCTTCAGCTTTACAGATCTTCATAGAGTTTCAGATCATTGATCATCTCGTCGCTCTCATATCGCTTTCAGCAGAGAAATGCTCTTAAACCCACTGTACACAACCTGTTCAGCAACAAACCAAAGACACTTAGCAACCAGCCTGTGAACATAGCTGAGATTGAGCTGCCAGGAGACAGGAGTGGACTCTTTGGTAGAGACCTAACACAGGGCTAAAAGTGTGATTACTGGACTAAAATTCACCAGGTGAACACAAAAATGTCTCCAAATAATGATGAAGTTGTTTAATCTGTGCTTAATGTGTAAATAAGCAACTATATCAACTTAAAGATGATGATATCTCTTTAAAACTTCACAACTATGTTTTACAAGTGCATCCCTGTTTGGTTTGTTTGTCTTTTCATAATGCACGCAGAGACAGAAACGCACACAGGCAACGTGTTACACACTTGTGCTGCCGGTTTCAAACTGTTCCTCTGATTGACAGCATGTGGCTAAAGTGCAAAGAAATATAATATTTTGAGTATAAACGCAGCAAGCTACAGTGGCAAATATATACGTATGATTGTAATTATTGCAAAGAATGGCTTTGTAAATGTCTTATGTGTTGGGGAATAATTTCCCTTGCATGTCCTCTTTCGCCCTCTGACGCAGATGCCCAGCCTTGAGCAGCCGTTATGGGGCTGCCCTAGCATTTTGTTGTTGTTACCAGTTTATGACCGAGCAACTCTCGGTTGGAGATAGTTATTGTTATGGGACTCCTGGAACACATCCTTCTCGGGGTGTAGATGACCCCGAGCCATAAGCGACAACAAATGTGATTCAGTGTCCCTCAGCTGTTTAGTCTATCTATTGCACAATGTTGATTATTCTCTCAGAACTAGCTAAATACATGGGTCTGGGGTAGAGTTCTTCAGAATTGATTGTGGCATCTCAACCGTGTGGTCAAACAGTGGACCGTGACATGTCTTGTGAATTCTCCGGCCGAAGCTCCAAATAAACCGTCAGTGTTTGCCATCGAAGCTCCAGCTCTCCACCGTGTCTCTTTGAGTCCTGAGTTCCAATTGCTACAGAAGTTTCCCCCACATTATGTAGGAAGGGAATGCAGTTTGCATTTGTGAAAACCTAAACCAAACCTTTGATTATACTCAACTCTACAGGGCACCTTTAATTAATCCATTGAATAACTGATTGATTAATAAATGACAGTTATCATCTCAACACTAATCATTTCAGACGATACGCATATGTCAAACAACAATACTGAACTAAAGTGCTTTCCAATTTGTTAACATTAGACATTTTTTCCGAGAAAAGACCTTACCAAACTTGCAAATGTCACTCGGGTTTGTGTATTAGTTGTGGCCTCGAGCAACAGACACAAACAACTTTTTTAATCAATGCGCATCTACGCTTTAAAATACTTGAAAACTAAAAATTGCCTTTTTGAAGGGAGGCTTCAAATCTAGCGAAAATGATAACAGACTAATCATTTATGCCTCTTTACTCTCAAGTAAACAGACCAAAATATTCAGATAAACTCTGGATCAGTGCAGATAAAAATGTAATTTGATGCATGCTAATGTAAACAGATGAGATGTCACCACTTTCGCTGACACAGAGAGTTGTTTTCTTCCCGCAAAATCAAGCCTGATAAATGGACCCTCTGGGGCTCGGAGACAACAACATTTGAATATCTACAGCCTTTTCATCTCAAAGATAATCTCAATGTGCCTCCCATGTGCTTCTTATCTGAAGGGCTTTTTAAACTGGCATATCCCTGAATAGACAAACCCACTAGGCTGCAATAAGCCATAGCTGCAGTCATGGCATTAGTGCACCCAGAATTCTTGCAGCACTTGTTCAGATTGAAGTAGTAATTCCAATCTTGGCATCTTTGCCACCTCTCCGTGAATGAAACATGTCTGTGTGGTGGATCCAGCCCACTGCGGGGTCTTTGTAGTACGTTGGGAAGGACATGAATGTCTCATCAATGGCATCTTTCCATGGCAGTAGATTTTGATATTTCCACTAGGGGAGTAATTGCAGACAGGCATGGCCAGACTGGGACACACACACACACACACACACACACACACACACACACACACACACACACACACACACACACACACACACACACACACACACACACACACACACACACACACACACACACACACACACACACACACACACACACACACACACACACACACACACACACACACACACACACACACACACACACACACACACACTCTTGCCCACTTCACACTGAGAAGGGCCACGATGACAGTGCTAATGGTATCTGCTATCAAAGGCAGTAGAATTAGCCATGAAGGACAACACATTTCTCAGACACAATCTTGTTAATTGGGATGTTTAGATGAGCGGAGTAAACAAACTTACAGCTATTAATAACACCAGAGAGGCATAAAGGGAATTGTAGTAATGATGCAAGGGGAATGATGTAGAGCAGCGATACTCAACCCGCGGCTCGCGAGCCGCATGCGGCTCTTTTAAGACTAACTGCGGCTCTTTTAAGTCCCACTTAAAAAAAAATAAATAAAAAAAAAATCTTTGAAAAACGAAAAACAAAGTCAGAAGAATTCATCAACATTTCATTATCACTCACAAGTCACACATCAGTCGTCGCCCCTCCCCCTCTGAATAGCCAATCAAATATTATGTCAGGTTTCGCGCTCTGATTGTTTCGCGCGAAATAATTGCTACGTCACACTGGGAAAACTATACAGCACTATGCAAAAATGGCTACGACTAAACGGAAATATGAAGAGGAATATCGAACATTTAAAGAGGACTGGGAACTGGAGTTTTTCTTCGTCTCCACCGGTTCGGGAAAATGCACCTGCCTGCTTTGTGACAACATCATTTCACAATTTAAAAGGTCCAATTTGCAGCGCCATCACGACACAAAACACCCGAAGTTTAGTACCGACTTTCCGAAAGGTGGAGAGCTGAGGGCGGAAAAGCTGGCTAGACTCAAACAGAACCGAACTGCTCAAAAAAACTTTTTCCACACTAATACGAGTGAAAGAGCGACAGAGGCATCCTACAAAATCACACATGAACTGATGAAAAAGATGAAGCCATATACTGATGGAGAAATGGTGAAGGACTGCATACTGCTGGCTTATTCAACGTTGTTTCCTGAGAAAAAAGACCTGGAACGAGAGGCCAAAAAAATGCAACTGTCGGATTCTACTGTAGCTAGGAGGGCATCAGACATTTCAGAGAACATTGCACATACTCTTAAAGACAAACTGTCATCCGCTGAGTTTGTCAGCCTTGCAATGGACGAAAGCTTGGATGTCAATGACACGCCACAATTACTAATCTTTATCCGGGCGGTCAACAGTAAGCTTGACATTACAGAGGAACTGCTTGACATGGTTTCACTGAAAAATGGAACAACGGGCATTGAAATAAAAAACGCTGTGCTGGAAACATTACAGAAGTTTAACATTGGCCCAGAAAAAATCACAGCATTCACGACAGATGGCGCACCGGCGATGCTTGGTAAGAGGAACGGAGCCGTGGCCTTGCTGAAAGAGACGCTTAAAAACGGCGGGGTTGCTGCTGAGGGTATTTTCTCATACCATTGTATTGTGCATCAACAAGCCTTGTTTGCTAAGTTCAAATGTCTGAATGAAGTGATGGCAAATGTAATCGAAGTGGTTAATTATATCAGGGCCCGTGCAAGAAACCACTTAAATTTTAAACTGCTGTGTGAGGAGTTTGACACTCACTATGGAGATTTGGTGTTACACACCGAGATCAGATGGCTGTCTAAAGGACGTATGCTTGCACATTTAATGGACTTGATTGAACCCCTGAAAGCCTTCATTGTCGGCCAAGGGGAGACTTCCCGATTTTCCTTTTTGGATGATAAAGAGTGGGTGCTGTCTGTTGCGTTCCTGTGTGACATTACGCAGCACTTGAACGAACTTAATCTCAAGATGCAGGGAAGAAACAAGAACGTGTATGAGCTCTACACGGCTGTCAAAGTATTTTCTGACAAACTGGATGTACTCGACCAAAGTGTCCGTGGTTCTGATTACCGTTTCTTCCCCACCGTGCAGAAAGTGATGGCGAGGCATGCAGACGCTCTCCTGACCTGTCAATCTCAATTCTGTGAGGTGCTAACTGAGCTCAAGCAAAACTACACATCCAGATTCCACGACTTCAAGGACCATAGCAATATTTTTCTACTTGTGAAAAACCCATTCCTGATTGAAGTCAATGAAATGAAGCAAATAAGCGACCAGCTCGGACTTGTGCAGCTTCAAATGGAGTTCGTGGAGTTAAAGAGCTCAGATGAACTTCAGCGTCAATTTCGGATTACAGATGTCGTGGACTTTTGGAAACTGGTGGGGCATCTACCAAATATCTCCAGACTGGCAAGACGCATCATCTCAATGTTTCCGTCCACATACCGGTGTGAAGCAGCATTCTCTGCGCTCACAAAAATAAAATGTCGCAACCGAAACAGATTGAGTCTGCAGCACACAACAGAGGCCCTCCGGATCGCCGTTTCCAGCGCAGAGCCCGACTTCAAATCACTTGTGCGGCAGAAGGAGTGTCAGAAATCACATTGAGTTTGAAGTAAGGTCAACATTACTCTTCTGACAACCCCTGCTGTGTATAATCTGCTGTTATATGGACTGTGATTATCAGTAAACATGCTGTCTGTTATCTGTTGTTTTGTGTGTTTTGTGGTTGCAGTGAAAATAAGAAATCACAGTTATTGCACTGTACATTATGCTTTTCATTCTTAAGTAAGATATTACTATTATCCATATTCTCAAATGCATAAAGGTTTCAGGGAGGAAAGGAGCGTTTTTGGATTGTGGCTCTTGCAAAAATATGTTTTCGTCAATGTGGCTCCTGATTAGGACAAGGTTGAGTACCACTGATGTAGAGGAACTGTCTAATTGTAATGCAAAGCCACAGGAATAGGCTGAGAAATAAACAGACTCTCATTCATGTCTTCAAAACTGATTGATGGGGATGGTGTGACATTTCCACATCACCGTGCCGAGCACAGCCGTAATTAGTTGTGCTGCAAAAATAGGGTGAATCAGGCTTTCTTTTCTTTTTTTTGCTATATTCATGCAGGTTATATTTCTTGGTACGGAAGGTAAAGAACAGCACTCAAAAGTTGAAGTCTGTGGGAAAAAGAAACTACAAAAGGTCACTCAGCTCTCAGCAGTAAATATCAGCTGAGACTCCAGAGCACGACGGCGCGTTTGATCCCCATGTTCCCTTTTGCACCCAAGATTGTTGTTGTCAAGTAACTTGTGAGAGCAGCGTAATCAGAGAAGTTTCATGAGTTGAATCTTAGAATTATCTAAAATCCAAAGAGAGCGGGGGTTAAAACTGTTCAAATTAGAGAAGAAACACTTTGATCCCCAACAAGAAGTGTTACAGAGAGTTTCCAAGAATAATTGTGTTTCCTACTTTACTTCCGGAAAATAACTTCTCCAGCTTGTCCTCTGGGAGGACGTCAGAGGCAGAAGCTTGCCAAAGGTAATATTGCCTTTGGAAAAGACAGTGAAGACTATGCATTATTCATCACATCTGGTCAGCATCAAAGGCTAGATGTGAGCAACAGAAAGGTATCACTGCTTCAGTGTTATCAGCAAAGAGACCGCTACAGTTTTTGTTCTTCGGGAGCAGCTTAACGAGATGTTGTCTAAGGAATAACACGTCAGATCAGAGCTCAGAGCTGAGAGAGAGGGAAGAGAAAGAGAGCACTCTCCCCAAGACTTCCTGATTTTTTTTTTTACATTTTGATGTTTGACAGCAAATAAATCAGTCAAAAATTGCACAGTTGCACTCATCATAGCACCAGCGGCACAGAGCAGGATCTGATGGGTTTAGCTTTACCACCTAGTGGTGAAAGGCACCTTGAATTGAGCTTTAACTGACACAATGAATCTGTGCTGTGAAAACGATTCAAAGCATCAAGAAACAGGGATCCAAAAAGCTGGAAGTTATTATTTTACATGCAAAACAGCCAAGTATTTCTTGAAATAACACCATTTCATACAGATAAAAGTTCATTTCGTCTCGTAAAGACCGCCAAGTCTCTTCAGTGTGCAATAAAGGTTTAAAGGCCCGGACACAACAACCCGTTTTTGGCCGTCGATAGATGTCGCCCTACTCAGATTGGTGTGTCCCGCACCGTTGTGTCTTTTCGGCCGTGCCTGTGACAGCACACCTTCCGCCACCGATTCGACATGTTGAATCGGGAGGCTTTCGGCTAAAGGCCGATAGCTCCAGTACCGCATGAAACATGTTTTCGATGGACGAGAGTGAAAATGGAACACACACGCTATTTGTTTTTTGTTTATATCACGTAGACTGTTCTTCTTCTCTGTCTTCCGGTTGTTGCCTCTTTTGAATGACGAAATCACACTACCGCCGCCTGCTGGTAAGGAGAGTTATTGCCACTCACGCATGCGCAGTTCCTACGTGCTCGGCTGAAGTCTTTGCGGTGTGTTCCAGTGCGACACATGGCCAAGATGCAGGAGAACACGGCGACGCAACAGTCGGCGTCGGCTTCGGCGAGTTCTCTGGTGACTGCTTGGTGTGTCAGGGCCTTAAAGGCCGTCGGCCAAAGAAATCACTCAGCTTAGCGAATCAGTGCAAGAGAAGCGAAACGGAAGTGAGGGACCCAAACAAACGATTAAGAAGGCAAATCTGAGATTTCATTTAACTCTGGCTCTCGACACAGGTTCGGGAAAGCCCCCATGAGCTTCTCGCTGTACAGTGAAAATGGAACGCACACGCTATTTGTTGTTTGTTTATATCACGCAGTCTGTTCTTCTTCTCTCGGTTATCACGCAGTCTGTCTTCCGGTTGTTGCCTCTTTTGAATGACGAATACACACTACCGCTGCCTGCTGGTAAGGAGAGTATTGCCACTCACGCATGCGCAGTTCCTACGTGCAACTTGGCCGTCGGCTGAAGTCTTTGCGGTGTGCTCCAGTGCGACTCTTGGCCAAGGCGCAGGAGACGTGAGGCGACACAACAGTCGGGTCCGTCGGGACATGTTCTTTGGTGTCAGTTTGGTGTGTAGGCCCCTTTACTGTGCTCTACCATTTTAGTACAATGAACCACACTGATCCTGAAGCTCTAACGCTCTCTGACCTTAAAATGTAGCCGCCTGGAGTCTCTGTGAATTCTGTTAGACTCAGTAAATCTTTTAAGATTATCGTTAAATGTGTGTGTGTGTGTGTGTGTGTGTGTGTGTGTGTGTGTGTGTGTGTGTGTGTGTGTGTGTGTGTGTGTGTGTGTGTGTGTGTGTGTGTGTGTGTGTGTGTGTGTGTGTGTGTGTGTGTGTGTGTGTGTGTGTGTGTGTGTGTGTGGTGGGAGGTTCAGGATTTAGGTCAGTTTGGGGTCCCCTCTTCATCTCACCACGTAGGTTAAACTTTGTAAGGCACACTAGTTTATGAGATGGTGGTGTTACTGGCTCCATTTCCCCCGAGACACACTTTGCGGACTCGACAGTGTTGCATTACATTTACTGTCTAAAGGATAGCATAACATTTATGGCAACTGTAAAAACATTTTTAAAACACAGAAACCTTACAAAGGAGACTCCCTCTCATGTCCCATATAAAACCGGAGATCAATGCTGTATTATTTGTATCACTTCCATGCTTATCAACACTTTAGTAGTTATTTTCATAACTGTTGTATGTGAATACGTTAAGCACAGCAAGGACAAAAGGTACTGGTTGTAACTATAGCTGGGACTACTAATGCACTTTTCATGTTACAGTTCAGCAAGGCATCCGATCTAGAGTGAAGGAGAGAAGTGAAAGATCAGCACCAGACTCAAAGCAGCTCATTCTGCAGGCACAGGCCCAACACTCACTCAGAAGCAGAGAGAGAGAAGGGGACAGAAAGAGATGCTGGGGCAGTTGGTTGGACCGCAGAGACCGCCGTCTGATTTCTTTCTTCCTAATCTAACGATGACTCTCACAACAGCAGGGTACAACAAATATCTAACATCGCTTCAACAAAAGGCCCATTTTGCACCCATTAATCGACAAACTACACCAGACCATAACAGTAACTGCTCTCCGTTTCTCGGACCACTGAATATTTCATAAAACAACATTTGCACAGCAGATAAAGACATCTAGAGGGGCAGTGTGATATATGTGTGTTTCAGGAGGCGGTATGGGAGGACAGCTGCGAGACAAATGGACAGAAAATGAATGGCTATAAGTTGGATTTAATTTCACAGAACATAAAGCATAGCCTTTATTAGTTTTTCTCTCAAACTGTCAGAGTGCTCTAAAGCCATAGGTCATGGAATATGCTATCGCTTGAAACTATTGAATATCAAATGATAAAAAATAACCATGCTTCCATCCTTCCTCCCTCCTCATAAATAACACTGTAAGAGCCCTTTAGTCTTCCTCACTGCATCTTAAAGCATCTCAAAATGAAACAGAAAAGCTATTTTCCTGTATTCACAAATGAAAACAAAGATATCTTTTTGTCTTCATGCCACATTATTAAACTATGAAACTCAGGAGGAATAAAGAGAAAAACAAGCAGAGGGGAAATGAACACTTTTCTGATATGTGATTCAGATAGATTACCACTGAGCTTCATTAGCAGTAGGTCCCTTAACTGGGCTGTCTACCCTAATTGGTGTGCCTGAGTGAAACATTTAATGAGCGCCCTGCACAACAGAAGTGACAAATACATTTACAGTCCGTCAGTGGTCCTGTTTGCATTAAGCACTGAGAGCTTTATGTGCATGTCTCACATTATCACAACAGCAAAAGGAAAAGATTGTCTGAGTTTCCACATCCAATGGCCAATGCTTAATGAGGATTGCTTTACATTATCATTTAGAATCCAAACTGTGATTGATTACACGAGATACATGGCACAATAGGCTGCCTGATGCTAAATGACTAGGGCGACACCGCTGCCAACCATTGCTCCGAAAAAAGGGAAATGAATCACTCCTGCAACCATCCTGAACATCCATCTTCTCCGCCTTGTTGAATTCCTAGGAGGCACGATAAAAAAAAGAGGCAGCAGAGATGGTTGAATGAGAGAAAACATTTTTTTAATGCAGGTATAAAAGACATCTTATACTCCAACAACAAGTCAGCCCGTGACTGTTGCTTGGTGAGTGGGGGGGGGGGGGGGGGGGGGGAGGTTGTATGAGACCCGATGGCCTTCAAATTATGCATCTTCCCTGCCATCAACCCCAGATAGGACCAAATGTTTTTTCTGGCTTAAGTAGATACAGAAGGTGTGAAGAGATGTTGGAAGGGCCGGGGGTTGGAAACTCTGATTTATGGAGACACACATTTGTAAAACACCCACACCTTCACTGCCCTGTGTTTCTCTACAAATTGTTATAGCAAGCCCTGACATATCATTGGAATGACAAGATAACTTTTAAATGACTTGGTATTTGCTTGATTTGAATAGTGAAATGGTTTTTCATTGATCTATGTGTTGGCTGCCGCAATCTCATTATGATTGAGTGTGTTAATTAAGATCTCGTTGGGAGTGACATTTCCATGCCCGCTCCCTCTTCTCAAGGGTTGGCGGGACGAGAAAGTCAACACGGCCATCTCGACTCGCCGAGAGTAATGAGAAATGACACAGAAGAGATCAAAGTCCTGGTGCAGCCGTGATATATGAATCAATGCATATAGAGGATATATAAAGTCATACATTTCAATTTCCATCGCCAGATCTACGACCAAGGGTTTGGTTTTACAATGTGCGTCTAGCCCTGTCTACTATACAATTACATTCCCATTTAACTAAAATGCATTCTTTTTTTTATAACAGGGTAACAGGGTAACTCGTTTTCTCCCAGATTGCACTCCCGGGGTTTAAACATGTTATTAAGGTTGTAAATTGAAACAAGACAAATATGCAAAAAAAACTTTGCAATGTTGAGGCAACTAAACTACTTTGTTAGATTCGGTAAAATATCACGGTTTTGCTTAAAAAAGGAACAAAATATGTCGATCCTAAGATCCAATTTCCTGCCTATAGAAAAGACATGATTGTTCTTGCAACATAATGACTACCTGTCAAACACTCCCAGCTGGCATCACATTCAAACAATAACAAACCAATTGGTGACAAGTGGTGTTTAAATATCTCATTATACCTGATTGAATCTTCATGTTATTGTTTATTCATATGATAAATAGTTTAAAAAAAAAACACAAGATACTTTGGATAAGCATTATTATCTACAGGGATGTATCTATAGTATAATATAGATATGGACAATGCAGAGGCAGATTACCTTCCAGATAAAGCTGCTATAGGGAAAAGCAAACAAGTTATGTGTTGCTCAAACAAAGTAAATAATTTCAAATATCTGCAACTCGGTCTGTGAAGTCTTTGCTGACACACAAGCTGTGATATAGCAGGTTTCCACAGTTTGCTTGAGGCATCCTCACATCAGGCAGCTGGAAGCTAAGGCAATGATTCAGCTATAAAGCTCTGTCTTGGTATTTGTGGAATTGTTACTGAAGTTACACGGTGGGCCATAACAACAACAGCTTCTAGCGATGTTGAAAATGATTTCAAAACATGACTGACAACCAGGTTAGTTGCTCTTTGAATCTGTCATGCTCAGACTATGCCTTCATGCTGATATTTAGCAGAAGAGTTTTTTTTTTTTACCATGTCCACCACCATAGATAGTCAATCAACAAAACATCCACACAGGGCCTTGAATGTATGTTCAAAACTTCATGGCAAAGGATCTGATAGTCGTTAAAATATTTCATTCAGGAGCAAAGAGGTAGATGGAACCAATAACCCTGACAACATTTGTTCAGAGCCACACAGCTAAAACTTGATAAGATCCAATAATGTCATTCTGACTGAAGGCTGAATGGATCAATGCCATTTTCATTTAATGTGAGAGGCTTTCGGATTCCTCTCAAAGGTTTGAATATATTCATCACACTTCATGGCAGTAGGTGCCAATATGGTTCAAGTTATTGAACAACCAACAAACATATCCGTTCTTTCAGGCCATATACTCAAAGTTTCCAAAAGTTGTGAGCACTGAAATTATGCATCCTGAGTTAAAACTTGTTGGTTAAAATAGATATAGATATATCAATAACCTATAATAATATATCAATAAAACAAAAATAATCATTTTTTGGTAGAACTTTTTGTCAATCTAAGCTAATTTCATTATTAAGATTATTAATTTTTATTTTACTTGTGATGTTTATATTCCAATTTCTAAGAGTCGCTCTTTCGACCAACATGTATGCTCAATGAAATGTGAATGCACCATCTATACCATTTGAGTAAAATGTTGTCTTTTTATTACAGGGCAGAGATAAAGTATGCACCGCCCACTGTTGATGTGCAGTTGCTCCCCACCTCCACAAAAGACAAAGTCTGCTTGCCCCGGAAAAATGCTCAATCACCTCTGTGAAGCTGACCGTTGAGCGGCCCGACCAAGCAAGGAGGCAGAGGCAGAACGTCCAAATACAACCCGGTGTGGGCATTTATTCATCACTGACACATGATTCACAGCCTCAGTTGCTGTCCACCTGAACACAGTCAGCAGCCACAAGGATCTCACACCCAAAATCACAGAACACACAGAGACTAAATACCCACAGACTAATCAATCAACAAGAAACAGGTGAGGGGGGAGGAGACAACACAGGGCACCAGGTGAACACAATCACCAGCCACAGACAAAACGGGAGGGGAAACACTTTCAAACTGAGTCCCAATCCCAAACCACTCCCTCGACCCTACCCCTCCGTGACGGAGTGAACTCCGTCTGTAGCCACACTCGCAGCTCAACGAGGCTCCCTCCTGTCAGATGGAGGGAGTAAATACAGCGGCAAGCTTTGGGACGGCCTCCCCTCTCTCCGGCAGAAACAGGAAATGCCGTAACTGTATGTAACAACGGTTTCAAATCAGCATCTCTTAGACAAAAAATGTAAATTAATGACTTGAATAAAACTCCAAACATCTTTCATTGTGTTATTTTTTTTGTAAAGTTATTTTAGTTTTAAACCTGATGTTTAGAAGCTTCTTAGTTTTTGCAACATTCTGTAAATATACACAACTTTATAATAAAATGCACACATTTACCTTTTTCTAGACTAAACACAGGTATGATCCTAAGTTAAAACATATGAGGTTATCATGAGGTTGTTAACATCGTAGTTTATCAGTGGATGTTTGCTGGAACTACTTGTAAACAGCGTGTTTCCTGACGGACACACACAGCGTGACTCCGGTCAGGTAGAGACCGGTCTCAAGTCAGCACCGATGCAGACTCGCTGTTTGAGGGCTTGATAGCTCACTCCCCCTCCACACCGCTCCACACTCGTTGCTTTGGAACAGCCCTCAATGTGGCGGACCCTCCGCGTGAACGTGTGGGGTAGGGTGTAGGGGGCGGTTTGGGAATGGGCCTCAACCACATGTGCAATATTACAAGGCCCGAAGCCGTCAGTCCACAGTGACGAAGTAACCTTTGTCACAACCTCCCACCACCTTGATCCGCCCGCGACAGAATATACTAAAAGCCGACTCACCTCCGTTCACACAGGCTGATAACTCCACCTGCGCCTGCATGCCTCCAAATGGATTGGTCCCTCTCTGTCCCTGTGGTGCAGCCTGGCTGTATGATTGAGGTGCTGATTCTGTTAACTGAATGCAGAGGGAGCCATCTATAAAACAGGAGGGCATGATCCTTAGTGGACAGTTAGGCAGGGCTCCTGAGGGGACAAGGGAAGATGAAATACAGAAGTTAAACATAGATTGTATGAAATATGGTCAAAGTATCCCTAACGTCAACGGTAGCTTTTGGAGGAGCAGTTGTGAATCTGGAAGAAGGTTTTGCAGTGACGTTTAAGTCTAACTCAAAGATAAACCAAAAATGGGCAGCCAGTGACCTGAGATAACCCCACCTGTCACTCAAATTCACCACAGCCCTTAAAAGAGGTTATACAGACAGAATGTCAACCCCCACAGCCATAAAGCCTCAGGGAATGCCGCTTGAGGTACATAAAATATCCTCAAGTTCATTATTATGGATGGTAACATCAGGCTGAGATTCAAATCAATCTATCAATCACATTTTATTTATAGCCCAATATCACAAATTAAAACATTTTCAATGATTTAGAGAATGTGTAGAGCATATATAACCCTCTTTCCATAGACCCTTGCATCGCAAAAGAGAATGTCCCAAAGAAACGATTAATGGGGAAAGAAATGAAAGCATTATATTAGAAATAAGTATGAAAAAATAACTAATCGACTAAAGACATCTTAGTCAACTAGGATCAACTTATTAGCTGACTCATCACCTAATAAGAGGGCTTACATAACGGAAAATACATTAAAAGAAAAACATTATATTGAACACCCCTATTATCTTTCATTTTATGGAAGCGACAAGACAAATATTACATTCCCTATCTTCACCTTTACCAGACTGCAGCATCAAATGATCATCACTAAATAACTTTATAGACATGTCACGACACAAAGGATCCTGTTTTACATAAAGCCGCCATGATGGACACAATGTCACCCTTGCTGTTAATAGCAGTATGAAATGAGTTATCTGTCTGGGGACATGCCGTGCAGGAGATGGCTGCTATTAAGATGAGAGGGCAGGAAGGCAGAATGCACTTTCCCGCTCATCTGTCCGACATTGTTATATGTGCTGACAAGTTTATTGCCGTGTCCCATCCTTGAACGAGCGCCATTAGCTGTGCCAAATGCTGATAGTCGGTCGGGCCATGCCAAAGGAACTTTATCACATGAGAGGGGAGATTTCAGAAATGAGTCGACAAATTACTTTAGTGTGTGGCTGATTCAGAGGGTGGAACATGTTCAAATAAAGAAAAGGTACAAAATGTAGAGAGAAACTGCTCGAAAATGTTTCTCAGGACGCACAGCGCTATCTGAGATCTTCTGCTGAAAACTGAATTAATTTAAGGTCAGTATTTAGTGGGCTGGAGATGTCATTTAAACGTCATTATTTAATTAGGGTCTGCACTGTGAATACAGCAGCCCACACAAAGCTGGAGGTGGAGAAAATCCTAGTCTGTCATTGAACATTGGTAACAAATTGAATGAATAATATAAAACATTTTCAAGGTTAATAATTAAGGAACACTGCATGATTTTCTAAATGATAAACTAAAACTTTACAAAGCAGGTTTCAAAATAATGACTCACCTCTTAGATAAATAATGTGAGGTTTTCAAAGCTTGCCAGCATTAGTAACTGTTGCTATGCCTGTCAAGCCTTTCCATTCTCACATAGGAAACAGTTTTTACTAAGTGGCAGGTTTAACACTCACATGTGTCAGTCATTTCTGAAACAATGGGTCTTTGATTTCAGGAAGAAGTACACAAAAGCAGGATTCTCATTCTCAGCCAGCAACTGCCAAGTTATGCAAGTCGACATGACGACTGTCGTTTTCAGATATAATCACCTGTACCCTTTGTTGGGGAGTATCAAACTACATGCAATCCAAAGTTTATCTATATTTTGAAGTAGCTTTGCAATAGCAGTTAACTTTTGAATTCACATATTTTTTTATGCCATAAAAGATTGGTTCATTTTGGGTTTGAATCTGGCCCGAATCAGACCATTTGCGGTGGGTCATCCCCTCTATCTCCCCCTTTAAACACTCTCAATTGAACAAAGGCAATGGTTGCCCAAAAAAATATAGTACAAAAACAAAAAAAGGTTCTTCAAAACCTGTTTTCAAGTTCATACACGTCTACAAATTCAGAGGGGAGTTTTTTAGTTGTTAAGATTGTATAAGTCAGCATCATAAATGTTTGGGCCATTGCTCTAAAAGTTAAATATATTTTGGTTTATGTATGAAAAAGTGCAATATTTTTCTAAATCAACTTAATTACATTGCATTACATGTCAGATGCTTTTAACCAAAGTGACTTACAATTCAATACTGTGGGCAATCCCCACATGAACAATTTAGGGTGAAGTGTCTTGTCCAAGGACACAGCAGAATGTTGACTGCAGCGGGATTCGAACCAGTGCCCCTGTGTTCCGAAGATCAGCGCACTAACCACTGAGCCACAACCTCCCTAATTGAGTTGAATTGTTTGCTGCCATGTTTTAACATCTCAGGGGCTTAATCCCATTGTGTACAACATGTGGCTTGAGTTGCTGTGGTGTAAACAATTCAACAAAGAGCAGAATGGAGCCGCAGTGCTACAGTGTTGAGTGTTGAGTCAGTTAAAGATATATTATTTGGCCTTGAAAGCACAGCTTGATTACACTTTCCGTAAGAAAGCCAGATATGCTATTGCAACCTAACTGAACTGAACTAAATTAATTTGAACTCAACTCAAGTGATATTAAATGTTCATTAAAAAGTGAAATGAACTGGACAGAGCTGAATGCAACTGAACTGACTTTGAACTGAGAGAGAGATTGAGGAGGGGACAAGACGTGCTGCAAACACTGGCATCGTACTTATCAAGTCTGGTCACACCTTTCTGCAAATGATACTGCTTATTATCCCCGAGCGCTCTATCACAGCCCTAAATCAGACTGAATTATGGGAGCACAGCCTCTGCCTGAGTCTGAGCAACACACTGTGAGGCAGTCAAAGAGAACAGCATATCTTCTTCCATCCTCTCTTCCTTTCTGTCTCTCCTTCATCCTCTTTGTCTTTTACATTGTGTGCCAGTCAAGCTGCTGTAATTTCAAGTCTGCTTCCTCCCTTGATTCTCTTCATCTCAAAATTCAATTTTCCTCCTCTCTGACTTCTCTCATTTTTCCTTATCCAATTTGGAATGAAACTACTGAGTCTGTGGACTCTTTCTGCTGCCCTCCATAAATACAAAAGCTGTCAAGGAACAATTCCGCTCACTGACAAACGACAAAATAAAGATCTTGGAAATATAAAGTTTTGCTTTGATGAACACCGGAGTTCATTTAAACTTGGTTGAGTGAAGAGTTCATATGATCAGTAAATAATCAATTAGTTACAGTGAGTAAATCTGCATTCATTTTGATAATCATTAGGCGCGTTCACACCGGAGTACTTTTCCCCGTACTTTTCCCGTTTAGTTCCGTTAGTACCCCTTATGTCGCGTTCACACCAAAAAGAGTACTTAGTGCCGGGAACTTTTACAGTACCCCCATTTTCAGTGCCTGCTGAGAGGTGGTACCAAAAAAGTACCAATTTCTATTGGCTGGGCGAATTGCAAACCACGCCCCGTAAAACTCTGAAAAGTTTTGTGAAGCCGTCATTGTATTTGTGGCATTAGCATTATTAGCATCAGCATTAGCCCCGCGCACCAACGGAGAGTGAATAACTTATGGCAACACAAAAGAAAACATGGGAGCGGTGGAGATGAGGAGGTGTCTGCGTTCTGGCGATTTACTCGGAAGGCTTCAGTAGAAGCTGCTGGGAGTCCCAGCAGCTTCTACTGAAGCCAGTCCCCAACTCCGGGGACTTCCGGCCGGGGACTTCAGGTGGCAGTATACGCCGTGCTGTGGCCCTCTCTCAATAGCACATGTCACATAGCAAACAGAGATGGGAACAGTCGGATGTGGCAGTATGGCTGTACTCCTGGGACACTCCCTGCTGTGGCAGCAGAACTGCAGAACAACACAGAACACACAATAGCTAACTCGCAGTGAGGGTTCAAAATAATCCACCAGTGGGAATCAACTCAGAAATAAAGACCCTTCAGGGAAAATAAAGCGGAAAATCAAAACAGGTAGAGGCTGCCGTGAGAGTCTTGTCAATAGCGGCAGCAGATGAAACAAAAGCGCGGCACATGTCACGGTTTAGAGTCAGTGTGAGGATGAGGACTGTAAATTATTCATTGTTTGTTTTGAGGTGTTCTGTCAGGGTCAGATCATCGGTATGATAAGTGTCCTACAGCCTCCCTCAGGTGGGAGGAGGTATACATCATCACTGTAGGGAATAACACCACTTTAATCAACTTTACCTTGACACTAAATGTACCATCAGAGCTCAGTTACTGAATAAATAAATATATGTATTTATCTGTTGGCTTTTACCTCCTCCGTGATTTAATAAACACAAGCATGAAACTGACAGTGAGTTCAGTGTACTTCTACTGTCACCAAATCTCGAAATAATGTTGCAGGGGATGTGGTGGAACACATAGGCGTCATTTATACCGGGGACGCTGAGGACATGTCCCCAGCACTTTTAGAAATGGGACATTTTGTCCCAACCACTTTGCATTAGGATCATTTCTTAGAAATGTTCCAAAAGATTTTTTACACTTTGAGAAAGTGTACAACATGTACAATCTGGAAGACTTTTCTCAACTTCTGGGTGTATTTCTAGTAACCCAAGCGGTGCAGTTTGGACCTGCAACATGTTTAATGTAACAACTTATTAGAGAATAGTAAAGCCATTTCCAACTTTGCAGCAGCGTAACATACTGCACTAGTTGTCAGAAAGTATTGTAATCATTTAGATGTATGTATATATGGATGTATTGTTTCCGGGAGTTGCTTAATGCAGTAGTGTTTTTTTGTTTAACTGAAAAAAGTGTCCCAGCCACTTTTTCCAACAAAATGGCGCCCATGGCGGAACGGGAGATTTGCAATCTGTAACCAGCAAACATTACGTGTCTCAATCTCAAGAAATAAGAAATATTTCCAGCACCTTGTTGAAGCTATGCCTTCATGAATTCAGGTCTTTATGGGGGTCCTAGCCAATACTCAAAAGCTGTAACGTCAGCTGCAGAGATGCCCAAATCAAAAGGTCAAATCAGATCAGCCCCCTCTATGTTTTGCCAGTCAAATATACACAAAGGTTCTGTATTATGCACTTTGGGGGGACATTTTCCAATAGGAGTGAAGAATGCATAAGTATGCGGAATTTTGTAGGTGTCAAATTTATAATATATTTTAAAGTTGGAGAGGAGGATAAACGCAGACTTGCTGTGTAATTAAGTGACAAAATATCCTGACAACATGAAACAGAAATGAGAAGAATTTGAATTAATTATGCAATCCCAAAGGGCCGAATCGTGTCTCACAGTTTTACATATTTTTGCAGTTTCCAGACATTTGACTTGCAGAAATGTTGCAGTGTATTCCCCAGCTCGGAGTAACCTGTTACATCAGGATGAATGCATGATTAGAGCTCAGCAGTTTTCCACCAGCAGCAGAGGCAGCCGTCCCTGATGATCAGTTCAACTTTACTTATTCTAATTGCATTAACATTGATATGTATTTCACTCCGTTTTTTGTAATTGTGGATTCCTCAGTCAGATACTGGGGAATGCACTTCAAGCATTTAAAGTGTTTTGAAAGAAAAAACACCCATAGCCCAAGTTAAACATTTACTGCAAACTAGGGTGTTTATTGGTTACCATCAAAACACTAGCTGTATATGTCTGAAAAGCTTCAGAAAACCAATAAAGGATTACACTGGACAGACTAACAGTAGTTTGTTATTGCTCAGTAAGAGTGGCAGTTAAGATCAATGGTGTTAAACTGCCTGTACTGTCTATCATTTTTCTAAGAGAGCAATTTCAAAAAGGCCGAAATTAGTTCTGAAGAGCCCTCTCCATTGTCTGTATCAGGAGTGTCTCCCCTCTGAACAGAGATTCGAGCACTGAAGGCCAGGTCTAACAGGGAAAGAAATCCCTTTATCTACCAGGTCATCCAATTCTTAAAAGGCTCCTTGGCCCGCTTATGAGTTGTTTAAATAAAAAATGGCTGGGTTTATGGTCATGGTTTGGCGATAAAGATTATTTTTTGACTATATATCGAGGTAGGCAGTGATGGCTCTATGTGCTCTAGGTTTTATGTTATGGAATTGCTTTTACATTGAATTTTACGTGACTAAAGTGGTAGGTTTTTTATATAGATAGACATTCAGTTAGTCTATTGGTCAGCAAGTTGAAATATATGCAATTCAATAAAGGAAAATATTATGTAAAGTTGGAAGAAAATTCCTGTGCAAACAGGGCTGGAGACTGCATTAAGACTGCATTCTTTTTTTATGAACAATAAAGTGGAAAGTCTAAATTGAAGTCCAGTTACTTTTATATAAATGTCATCTTGTAGGAGACTGTCTCGTTGTATGCGACTGCAGAAAAAGAATGTTAGAATGAGCCACATTTTTCAGATTTAATTAGGCTTTAAATTGAGCAAACAGCCCAAGCAAATGTTTCTCAGATGGAAAGAGACATCATAAATCTCCTGTGCTCTAATGGCATAGTATTATAAGTGCTATTCAACATAGCAAACTGCTCATTTAAATTCCTTGCATGGGATAAATTGTTCCTTTTGTATGTTTGTATCTCTGACGTACAAGACTTGGTCTGACAAAGATGCCATGAATACTAAAATATATGAACGGGCACACTGTTACAATATGCCTCTTCTGCCACTTTAAAATATTTACAACATTTTGAGATCTATTCTTCAGTTTCTTTAGATCACAGTGGCACACAACACATTAGGCTGTGTGGATGTCACACTGAGCGACTCACACACAGACTCAGTGTGAACAAGCGAGTGGAGTGTGTGTGAGTTTGGCTTCCGCTAAGGGGAACCTGCCCCCTGCCAGGCCTTAAAGTCTTTGACAGAGAAGCTTGGAAGGAGAATAAAGAGGAGAAACCGAACTGTAGACATACAAAGTCAACAGTTCTGCTACAATTTCTATTATTTATCCAGGACATCATCTGCACATGGCATAATGCTTTTATCGAGCCAGGGTGTTGGCTATGAACATGTGGAGCCTTTCATCAAAGGTATGGCACCAAATACAAATTGCATTGAAATGTATGAACATTGCGATTGCCAACTCTGGATAAATCTATTATTTTCAAAACATTTGTTAAACATTTTTCAGTATGAGAAAACTTTAGCAAACCAATGGCTCAAAAGTCACAATGACTATGTTAACAAGCACACTTAATAGTATGACTACTCCTCAAGATGGAATACGAGCTTGAATCATTCAGGTTTAAGGAGGAGGTTTAAGATGGTGCCGCAGACGTGAACAACGACGCGGCATCGGAGCTCCGGAAAAACGAAGCTGTGTATGCAGTCTGAAGGTCTATTTGAAACGATTTTCATATTTTTGGAGTCATTTTACAGTTTTTGACTAAGATAAATATGGTTTTCTGGTATCTCTTTAAAATGTTACGGGGAAAATCTGCATGAGGGTGCAGAGCCTGTGTTACCCAGTTTAGACGAAACCCTGAATATTGTCTTTTATGGAACAAGGGCACAAATCTGAATATTTCATACATTTAATCAGTCAGTGAGAAACCCAGATGTTATCATATTTGTCAGATGCAGGTATGAGTGTGACTAAGCTGTGTGTGTGAGTTAAATCAGTCAGAAGGATTAGTGCCACTCCCGTGGCAAGCCCATATGGCACCGAGCTCAGCTCGAAGGCTGGCTCCACTCATTAACATTCCCCGATCATAGAGGCCAAGGGGAGCACACAAACCAAAGTCTGTGTGTGTGTGTGTGTGTGTGTGTGTGTGTGTGTGTGTGTGTGTGTGTGTGTGTGTGTGTGTGTGTGTATGTGTGTGTGTGTGTGTGTGTGTGTGTGTGTGTGTCCTTTTTCTACAATCGTATTGTATCAGCACTCATTCATAGCAGCAGACATCGATGGATCAATAGATACTGTTCCTGTCTTATCTCCACACAGAAAACAGAGACATCACAAAGAACAGTTCTAGCTTATATTTATGAGGATGGTTGCAAACATGAGCTAGTTTGATGAAGAGCAGAGTAATGGTCAGCGGGGAGGCAGGACGAATCCCCAAAATCAGTGTGTGCATTTCAAGAGGGAGTCTGCCATATGCTTGCTGTTGAAGAGGCAGCTGCCCCTGAAGCCTCAGATTCAATGTTCTCCTGGTTTTGTGTTTTAGCGCCAGTGTGATTCTGGACTAATTACCATTTTGAAACATGAGGAAAAAGTAGAAAGTGAAACACAGATGGAGAGAGGCAAAGAAAAATGTATTTCAAATCACCCACATTGAACCTATCTAACTCTTATTTTATTATTTAAAGCATTTGTAAATAAAACAAAACAGTGAATTAAATCCTCTTAATATTCCGTCTGGCTCAGATGTAGTTGTGTCTGTATCAATTACTTTTAGTTTTGTATATATGTTTCATTGTCAATAAAATATTTCTAAAATAATAAAATAAATGGACTGAATCAAAACGATAAAAAAAACAAAATAAGGAATCAGTCCAATTTAAAAGTGAAGCAGAGAATTATGTAAGAAAATAAAAGATGGTGGTGTGGAATGGATCGGAATGAATCCTGCCAGGCTGTTCATTGAGCCATTAGATTCCAATGGAGGGACTAGACGGATTAAACCATGTCATTAGTAAGAATCCTGTTAGTTACGATAAATCACAAGTATAAATCAAACAGATGGCGATGACTTTGCAGAAGACTTCACATAGCACCAATACTACATCCGCAACACTGACTCATTAGAAGTTTTTGCTGTCAGGGCGGCTTCTCACAGGAACTAATTTGTGTGTGCCCAACCACTGACCCACAATTTACAGGGGAACTATTTTATGAAATAGTTAAAGTGTAGCTGTCCAAAACTTGGCACACTTTAAAATAACAATCCTATCAGATGAATAACTTACACAAGATATGGATCGTGTAGACACGGAGAATCCATAATAAACACATCAGGCTGTCTCGAGGCTGCACAGGAATTGTTGTTTTGTATTGTTATACTTGAACTGTTGTGCACATAAGCACTATTTTATGGAACACATAAAATCCATCTGACCAATATTTCAGTAACAGCTACTGTATGTTATTCCCTGCTGTTTCCATCTCTTCTTTCCATTTGACTGGGTCCCTTTGGAGAACAGAAATCCCAGCACGAAATCTTAACAAACACTGACAGCCAGTAAAGACAGAGAAGTTCAATCTCTCATAGCGGCTGACCTGTGGGTCACAATATCGTCTGCTTCACATGAGAAACCACCCAAGTGCGCCCCGCAGATAACACCAAGGTCAAGTTCATCCTATCTCTCGTAAACAGAAATGTTAAGGTCTTGTTTGTAATGGCAATGTGCATCTCCGACAGAGAGGAAAAACAGAACACACATGCTGTGGAAATGCGGTATTGTCATAGCGGTGACATATCTAACTTGCATAAGGCAGATTCTTTGAGGCGCACATAAATAGGGTATTGAAACTGGCAGAAATAACCACCCACACATTATTTCAACAAAAAGAAAAATGCAGCTGATCTTACAAAGCTGAAGCAAGAAGAATCACAAGTGTTATCCACCGCATTTTGCCTGAAGCTTGTTAACAAACCTGATGATCCAGGGCTCGACAGTAACGGTTGCCAGGTTGCCATTGGCAACCATTCAGAAAAAATGTCAAACACTTCTTGGCCTTTGGTTGCCATCAGTGGCAACCAGTATTTAACATAAATAAAACAAGGACAGCAAACAGCAAAATGTGCACCCCAAAATAAATAAATGTTAATTATTTGTTTTACTAAACCCTCCGGTATCACTGTGGATGTTTTTGTCCATATGGGTCATTTTTCACTTTTCATTTTGCAATAACTTTGGTTGTGTTGTTGCAAATGACCTAATTTTTTGTAACAAGGCTATTTTCTCGATTTATTTTTGGAATTCCAATTTCAATTTTTCAAATCGGTTTTTAATTCACTGTGTAACAAATCGACTACGCAAATTAGTCATTCAAGACAAAAATGTCCACTGCAAAATACTTTAATAAAAACATTATATTAAAAGGTTTTTTTCAAAACTTTTTTGGGTTCAATCTTTAAAGCAACTTCCGCCCTAATAGAAAATACCAAAAATGTAATAATTTTCAAGATTTTAATCCTTTAAATGCCATTTTGAAAACATGAAACCGCTGTTTTTTTTCATGATGAAAACAGAGAAAATTAGTTATTTTCCAAAAAATACATATCTGGTGACTGGCTCTTTTTTTTTATGACAGTCTTGGATATGTCAAAGATTAGCAGCAAAATTGATTTTTTTGCATTATTAGTTTTTGCACAAAATCAGATTGCACAAAAAAGTTACATATTAGTCATTCGGGACAAAAATGTCACTTCCAAAAACTGCTCTAAAATGACAACAGATTAATATTTTTTTTTTACTTTTTGGGTTAAATCTTTCAATCAACTTCAGTCCTGATCAGAAATACCAAATGTTAACTTATGTTCAGGATTTTAACCCTTTAAATGCCAGTTTGAACAAATTTGTATGCGTTTTCTATGAAAAACATGCACAAAAAGGCAGTTATTTTCCATATAGTAAATGTTCGGGGGGGTCGGCTTTTTTTTTTTTTATCACAGTCTTGGATATGTCAAAGATTAGCAACAACATTGATTTTGGTGGATTATTAGTTTTTGCACAGAATCAGATTAAACAAAAAACTCACATTAGCCACTCGTGTCCCATCCACTCCCATTATAACCACATCTTTTGATCTCTCCGCCATACCGGTATAAAATATTGGATTTTGTAATGTCAGGGTTTTATATTGGAGGAAAATAGTCAATTTGTCCTTTTTACTGTATATCACCAGATTACATGCTTGTCATTTCTTGGTTTCTTTTCCTGTTGTATAATGGGGCCCTGACAGCCATTGGAATACATGTATGCAACTAATATGATGTACAGTAGGTGTGTTGGTATGGATGCGGAAGAGTGGTATCAGCTGAGAAATGTGTGTGTGTGTGTGTGTGTGTGTGTGTGTGTGTGTGTGTGTGTGTGTGTGTGTGTGTGTGTGTGTGTGTGTGTGTGTGTGTGTGTGTGTGTGTGTGTGTGTGTGTGTGTGTGTGTGTGTGTGTGTGTGTGTGTGTGTGTGTGTGTGTGTGTGTGTGTGTGTGGATGTACAGTGTGTGTGTACAGAGACAACAATACACAGTAGATTTGGTTTACAGCAAGTCACAGTTTTCACCTCATATCTTTCTCTCTTTCTCTCTCTCTCTTTTTCTCTCACTCCCTCATTCCCAAACTCATACACACTCTTACATATTAAACCTCCTTATACCTTGTGTGTGTGTGAGTGATTGTGTGTGAGAATGAGACAGGACTAAGTGTGCTCTCATGGCGTTTTGTTTTTCATTTGTGCTGTTTCATGTGTCTTAGAGGTAAACAGATGTATGATATTGACCCAGCTTGACCTCGATGTTTTGAATTGTTTGGAAATTCAAAGTCCTTTGATAATGTCAAACAGACATACACAGCCCTACTGGCTGCAATGCCAAAGCTTCAAATATTTGTAGTTTGGCTGGCTTGTCATTTAATTCCTGTGATACGCAACAAGCAGTAAGATGAAGAGGAGCTTCTCTGTGGGACAAGAGGTCTCCTGCAGCCCGTAACTTCAGCTGCAGGACTCATCCTCTGAAAGAGAAACTCCCTGAGAAGGAGAATCTGGTGTGGATCTGAACTGTGCTTGAAAGGAGTCGGCATTAAGATAAAACACTTTTTTGCCAAACATGAGAAGGAGAATCTGATGTGGAGTTTGCAGTGGAGTCTGATCCTTCTTCGTCCGACCCTTCCCCTGAAAGTGGAGAGGACACAGAGGATCCCATCCCGTAGCTGCGCTACATGCCTCTGCAGTATCCTATCCGGAGGATCGTGTCCATCATGGCAGTGGGTGGACATCAAAACATTTTCAAATCTGGTTTCCCTCTCACGAGGAAACGCCGCGCTACATTCCTGCTGCCAGATGTTTGGTTTCAGGGCCCACGCGTTATGCCATTACGAGTGGCATAAATAAGAATTCATGACGTGGAATCCTTCTTTGATTTATTCTTTACCCCTGAGATCATCAGCAGTATTGTCGACATGACACACCTGCATGGGGGACGTTCGGTAGCAAACTGGAGGGATGTTGATGCCACAGATGTTTGAGCAAACATTGGATAGGATAGTGCAGAGGAATGTAGCGCAGCTACGGGATGGGATTCTCTGTGTCCTCTCCACTTTCAGGGAAAGGGTCAGACGAAGAACGACCAGACTCCACCACAAACATCTGATTATTTCTCTAAGCATGGCTTCACGTGGCGGCGCAACGAATATTCTTGTTACTCCTGGGCCAATCTCTGGTGCTATCATCCCCTTTGTGGTGTGATTGAGGAGGAGATCACTAAGCACTTTAGTGAACATCAGGCTTTTTCCATCCAAAAGGTTTTGTAGTCCTTCATACATCTCAACCTCATCACCATCGTGTTGTTCCTCAGCAGCTCCTCAGCAGCTCCTCTGAAGCTCCTCAACCTCCTCAGCAAAGGACCTCATCGATTCCTCTGTATCAACGTGGGATTCGGGGCAGAATTGTTCCTTCTTCTCTGCTCCCATCCGATAAATGAACTGTTTGGCCAACTGTTTGGCAAAAAAGTGTTTTATCCTTGTGCTGACTCCTTTCAAGCACAGTTCAGATCCACACCAGATTCTCCTTCTCAGGGTGTTTCTGTTTCAGAGGATGAGTCCTGCAGCTGAAGTTACAGGCTGCATGAGACCTCCTGTCCCACAGAGAAGCTCCTCTTCATCTTACTGCTTGTTGCGTATCACAGGAATGAAATTACCAGCCAGCCAAACTACACATATTTGAAGCCAGGTGTTTTTATTTACTTCAAGGAGTGTATGTATCGCTGTGTATTTCTGTTGCTAAAGAGACATTATCAAAGGACTTTGAAGTTCCAAACAATTCAAAACATCGAGGTCAAGCTGGGTCAAGATCATACATCCGTTTACCTCTAAGACACATGAAACAGCACAAATGAAAAACAAAACGCCATGAGAGCACACTTAGTCCTGTCTCATTCTCACACACAATCACTCACACACACACAAGGTATAAGGAGGTTTAATATATACGAGTGTGTATGAGTTTGGGAATGAGGGAGTGAGAGAAAAAGAGAGAGAGAAAGAAAGAAAGATATGAGGCGAAAACTGCGACTTGCTGTAAACCAAATCTACTGTATATTGTTGTCTCTGTACACACACACTGAACATCCAGACACACACACACACACAAACACACACATTTCTCAGCTGATACCACTCTTCCACATCCATACCAACACACCTACATCATATTAGTTGCATACATGTATTCCAATGGCTGTCAGGGCCCCATTATACAACAGGCAAAGAAACCAAGAAATGACAAGCATGTAATTCAATGGTAAAATGTCACATCTGGTGATATACAGTAAAAAGGACAAATTGCACTATTTTCCTCCAATATAAAACCCTGACATTACAAAATCCAATGTTTTATACCGGTATGGCGGAGAGATCAAAAGATGTGGTTATAATGGGAGTGGATGGGACACGAGTGGCTAATGTGAGTTTTTTGTTTAATCTGATTCTGTGCAAAAACTAATAATCCACCAAAATCAATGTTGTTGCTAATCTTTGACATATCCAAGACTGTGATAAAAAATAAAAAAACCGACCCCCCCAACATTTATTATATGGAAAATAACTGCCTTTTTGTGCATGTTTTTCATAGAAAACGCAAATTCATGTTTTCAAACTGGCAGTTCAAGGGTTAAAATCCTGAACATAACTTAACATTTGGTATTTTTGATCAGGACTGAAGTTGATTGAAAGATTTAACCCCAAAAAGTTTTAAAAAATATTAATCTGTTGTCATTTTAGAGCATTTTTTGGAAGTGGACATTTTTGTCCCGAATGACTAATATGTAACTTTTTTGTGCAATCTGATTTTGTGCAAAAACTAATAATGCAAAAAAATCAATTTTCCTGCTAATCTTTGACATATCCAAGACTGTTATAAAAAAAAAAGAGCCAGTCACCAGATATGTATTTTTTGGAAAATAACTAATTTTCTCTGTTTTCATCATGAAAAAAAACAGCGGTTTCATGTTTTCAAAATGGCATTTAAAGGGTTAAAATCTTGAAAATGATTACATTTTTGGTATTTTCTATTACGGCGGAAGTTGCTTTAAAGATTGAACCCAAAAAAGTTGTGAAAAAAACCTTTTAATATAAAGTATTTTGCAGTGGACATTTTTGTCTCGAATGACTAATTTGCGTAGTCCAATCGAATGATACCGGAGGGTTAAGAGTGATATTTAATTATTGTTGTGACCAGTCAGAACCTGATACTTAAGTTGCACGTGCATTGGTGTGATTACAGAGCCAGAAAGCGATGCACGTTGTTTACTCATGTGCGCGGTGCGCCGTGCGCCGTGTGTGTGTTTTACAAAAAATGGTGACGCAAATTAAGTTGTTTGAATGGGGGGTAAAAAGTTCGGCCAACCCGTCAACATCTCAAACGAATGTTCAAAAAGATTCAACTGATAAAGCGCAAGGTGAACCCGAACAAAAAGCAAAGAGGAAATGTGTAAAGTCTTGGGAGGCGAAACATTCCGCTCCGTTGTGCATTCACTTCCGGTAAAAGTTCCTTCCAAAATAAGAGTCCCGATCTTATTACTACCAAAATAAAAGTGCAAAACGAAACTTTACCATAGGAAAATATTGGCATACAAATATAATCACTTCTATAAACACATGTTAAATATAGTTAGAAATATAAAAGGTAATTCACAGCATTAATAATTAATATCTAATTCTTAACTGTGAATGGTTTTAATTTATTTAACATTAGAAATGTATTAGTATGGCCAATCCAAGACTTCAATGCTGAAGGGCCAGTGGATCTATGGTGGGGGTCAGCACAAAGGTCAAGAAAACCCACATTTGAAAGGGAGACAACAGATGACCAAGAAACTAGTGACTTGCTCAATTCAATTGTGAGGGATCTGTGAAGAAAGTGACAACAGCTGCATTACTGGTATTTTATATACCAGCAATTGAGGGTGGACAAGTTTACTACCACTTAAGCTTCAAATAATTGTGTTAATTACGTATTGTAAAGAATTTGAACATTCTTTTGTGTCCCATTTTCATTATTAAGTTGATGTATAAGTGTATAGTATCTTAATTATTTAAAATATAAGGTGACTAAAAATGGCAACCATATTTTCAGTTTTGGCAACCAAAAGCTGATGCCTGGTTGCCAGCCTGGCAACCACTTAAAAAAGTTAGCGTTGAGCCCTGTGATCATTGAAACCTTCAGAAACTAGACGCCCTACAGTCATTTCCAACATATACAGAGTTGATTTTGCCATGTAGAAACTAAAAAAGGGATGAGATTGGTCGAGAGACACAAAGGAAACAAGGTCTGTGAGCTGGAGGAGAGTGGACTTTAGAGGTGAAGTAAACTTCAGCTGATCTCCGGCAGGAGGAACACCTCAGATTTTAAACAATATTTTCACTGTAAGCACAACATTTGATTGTTTTAATATTTAAATATTTGATTATTTTGCTCATTATGTGTCAAATGTACCTGTTGATTGCTATGTTACGGTTAATCAAGCTAGCCCACTATTAGTGCTGCGTACCTGGACTCACATTCAGGTTCAGGTCCGGACTCAAGTCCAGAGGTTCAGGCTATGGCTTGTGTCAAGTTGTGTGAGTAACTAAAGTGAACTTATTGTGAGCTAATTATCAATTGAAAATAAACTCATAATCAACTCAAATTCAAACTTGTCAGGTTTATTGTGCTCCCTTCCAACTTGTGTCAACATTTCTCTACAAAGTACAAATGTAAAAAAAAAACTTTTTGACACTTAGTCTACAAATGACTTATGACAGCAACTGCAGTGAACTACTACAAAGTTCAAACATTTATTTCATTTACCAAACTAAAGTAACCAAACAGTCCCTGAGCTGACTGAGCCTAAATCCCTAAAGCTTTGCTGAAAGGTAGAGTGTAGAGTAGACTATACGCATTACACTGTTACACACCTACTATACAGTATACACTTTAGTGACTACTACTCGACCACGCTGTCCACTATGTCTAAGCCAATCACATCGCTAGCTTCCCTTGACGTCACACAGATCTCGCGAGCAGTTGCGATATTTTGCAAGACTCCGTGAGTTCAGTAATGGCCGCCATAACAGAAGCCGACACAATGTTTTTCTTCTTTTCTCAGCGCAAATTTCTCGATCTATGGAAGGTTTTAAGGCCCGGACACACCAGGCCGAAATCGGCCGTTTTCGTTAGTCGGACGACGAAGCGTGCCCTGTCGCCCAAACTCAATTTGGTGTGTCCCGCACCGTCGGCCGTGACACGCCTTATTTGGCCTTTCATGGCCGTCGCACGGCATGTTGAATCAGCCGTGCGTCGGCCACAGGCAGTCGGACAAAGAAATCACTCTGATTGGCTGTTCAGCTAGCGAATCAGTGCATGAGAAGCGAAACGGTTGCTTGAGAATGTCTTCCACAAGCAACACTCCAATGGCTGATAGCTCCAGTACCGCACGAAACATGTTTTTGATGGACGAGAGTGAAAACGGAACGCACACGCTATTTGTTGTTTGTTTGTATCACGTAGACTGTTTTTCTTCTCTGTCTTCCGGTTGTTGCCTCTTTTGAATGACGAAATCACACTACCGCCGCCTGCTGGTAAGGAGAGTTATTGCCACTCACGCATGCGCAGTTCGTACGTGCTCGGCTGAAGTCTTTGCGGTGTGTTCCAGTGCGACACATGGCCAAGACGCAGGAGAACACGCCGACGCAACAATCGGCGTGTTCTCTGGTGACTGCTTGGTGTGTCAGGGCCTTTAGATGGTTTAGAACAAAAAGGAGAATATACGTAAGTGCTATTTTTTTTGCGAGTCCAAGTACCGGTTGCCGACGTTCCGGTTTTAACCGGACTTGAACCGAAACTTTTTACCAGTCCAGTACCGGTTCGGCGTACTGGTACGTAGCACTACCCACTATACTACAGTAGCTGTCTGGAGCTAATTGCTAAAACATCATTTTGTTGTTGTGTGTTTAAAAACTTTGGGACAAATTGTTTTTTTATTAACTCCACCAAGGATCTTATGTTTTCTATTTGTTTATACCTGGAATACGTTTGTCTGTCAGCAGGATTACAGAAAAACCACTGGCTCGAATTGAATTAAACTTGGCGGAGGGGTGAAGCATAGGCTGCAAAAGAACCCATTTCAGCTTATCCAGATCGGAGAGCGGATACACATATTTCAGTTTCATTAACATTGCAAGAGAGGGCATTTTGTCTTGTCGGAGGTTTTTGTCCTGCAAGAGCCTTTTATAGTTGGAGGTGTATTGAGCTCGCTGCTTAGGTCTGCACCTACACACATAGTGAGGAAAGGAGAGTGTCCCGAAAATCTAAAAAAGTCTCTAAAATAAAAGCAAATACATTTTAATACGTTTCTTCTTAGCTGTACTTGTCATTCAATCCCGCCTTTATCTTCAACTCCATCCGCAAGAATGAAAATGAATCCTCCAATAAAACACGAGAACATTTCGTACTGCTCATGAAACGTTTGGTTCTCCGCAGAACGCTGGCAGCAGAAACCTTTAGTCAGTGTGAGTCAAACTACTGTAGCAGGATACTGCTGCTTGATATTTGACAGAAAAGAGTCAGTTACTGTGCAGAACCTGAGGTTATTATAATACATTTAGCTGGATCCCAAAAAGTTTTACAGAGTCTGAGGGATGGACAGTGGCCTGCTGTTGAGTTGTACTTCAATGTAAGACACGGGCTGCCTACTGTAAATCAGCAAAGATATTCATAGGACTAGAGACATGTATAAGGGATGCGTGGAGTTTCACTGTTAGGCTTTTGGAAACCACTCAGTGTCCCGGGGAGTTTCAGAGCAGTACGCAACAGTCTGAGAATGGGTATTGATTGAGTCTCCCCTCAACTCCAACTCTGGACATTGGAAACATAAGCTCCATGAGACTGTGAACTATACCTCCACTCGGTTTAATCGTTTGCTTTCATCTCAATGTTATTAAACATAGATTTTCAGAGAGGCAGAAAATAACAACTAAGACTGTTTATTTAATCAAAAGGTACGTAAAAGACTTAAAGGTGGGGTAATTTTGGAGAAACCAGCTCGAGTGAGCTAGACCTTGAAAATACACAACCGGAAAAAATCTGCCACTTCCTTATAGAGCCCCTCCTCCAACACACGCGAATGCGCACATGACCAATGAGGGCACGAGATAAATTTGTGCACAGATGTTATTTTAGCCGGGCCGGCTAAAATGATTGGTCGTGCTTTTTACAGTACTACGGCTTCCACAGATGACATTTTTTTATGGATTTTTTGTCAAAGCACTTAAGATATTCATTGCTATCGGGATGTTAAGAGCATTCCATGGAATATAACAAAAAGTGTATCTCGAGCCGGTTTCTCAAACTTACCTACCCCACCTAAGGTGCTTGTTTAAAAGCGTGTATTACAATTAAATCACGGTAAAATACGTTCATTTTGTTGTAGTTGTAGCCCCCTTACCAGCCATTCTCTCTGACCATTCAGTAGTCGAGAGTGTTTACGTCACTAGTTTAGCATATTCAGCACGGTTGTTGGTCCGGTAAGAACCTCGATTTTGGAGGGCCAGAAAAAAGGTGAAAAAGTAGCCCTGAGCCGCAACTACCCCTAGTGGAAAAGCAAAAAAAAAGCTGTGCTACTTGCTGCAGTGGAAAAGCGCCATAAGTGTACTCTAAATACAGATTGGTAGATATGAATATTTCTTAATTTTTTTCAAAATAATTTGAATTTGTACTAAAAATCCAACAAAGATTCCCAGAGAAGTATTGTCTCTTGGAGGTTCAGAGCTAAACCAATACAGTATGACCGTATAGTTGTTTTTCCTTCCCAAGATGAAAGAGTGTGAGAGAGGGGTCTCTTGAAAACAGTGTCGGTAGGTGTTGAACAAGCAGCCATGGTGGTAATTCAAGCAAGGGCTTGTACAAGACATACAAAGGCAGCAGAGAGGAATGTTAGGAGAAGTGGAAGGAAAAGAAAAAATGAGAAGTACTTCTGTTCTGGGGGACATTTTCTTTTCAGTGAGAGAAAGGAGTCGTCGCTTCTGCCTCAGTGGTGCCCCCAGTTGTGCCTGTGTTCAGCTGTGGGAACAAACCACTTGGTGGCACGTACTGAATAGGGGGCCTTCGCCCCCTTGGCACTCCCTAAGTGGACCTGCCAGCAAACAGGCTTTGGACCATCACTTTGTTCTCTTCACTCTCATCTTGTTATTTTTTCTTTTATAGACACACTTATGACATCCTTTCTATCAATACCTTAATCTCCAGTTTCTTCTCATGTTTAATCATGGTTTATTTGATAAGGATGCATACAGTATATATACAGACAAATCGAAAACAGCTCTCTAATGAGTGTTTATAGTGGCTTGCATCACATGTCCATTACATTTAAGAACTAGACGATTGTTAGGGGGAAGCTAAGGATGAACCACACATTTAAAGGCAACAATTAACTTTTCATGATCTGAAAACACACAGGGGACAACACCCAAAGCAAAAAACACTGGAGGTAGTGGCCCGCCAATCACATGGAAGCCATGCCTTCAAGCAGTGGTTCCCAACCTTTTTCCCCAAGAGCCCCCCCAAATGAGTTGCACCCCCCCCCCCCCCCCTTGTGTGTGTGTATGGGGTAATTAAAGTTTAAAAGTCTCAAAAATGCTACATCTACTGTCACAAACTGGATGAATGTGAAGTATTTTGTTACATGATAGTTAGCCTCAAATCATCTGGGGCCTGGCGCCCCCCCTGCGATCTTTGGCGCGCCCCCCAGGTTGGGAACCACTGCCTTAAAGCATACGCTGCTTTAACTTAAGTTTTACTCTAAATAGGACCAAAACGTACTAAATGAACATCATGCTGCATTGAATAAAACCTGAAAGTCAAATGTTTATGGACGTATTTAATCAAGTAAGCAGTAGGGTCATTTAACTCATAGAATAAATTCACCATCAGATTTACTATTGCCACCAGTGGAGATGCCTCCTGCTGGCCATTTGAGGGACTACAAGTAAAAGGCTCTTACCCATGGGCTTCACTTTTGAGGCAAGAATCAACCTTTCATACTTTCCTTGAAATGCGGCAAAGATGGTTATGCTCTTTGTTCAAGATTTTCAGGGATGGATTGTCAAGACACTATAGATTTTAATTACAGAGCAGTGGGCCTTGGACCATAAGACTTTTGCCTTTATTTGCTTATGTTTACTTCCTTTGTCATTATCCAATAACACGCAGCGACAGCACAGAAATTGTCAAGCGTTAGAAGATGAGGGGAAACCCAATATGTAGATGCCCATGTGTAATAATTAGTCATCTCTTGAGCCGCTTTCCAAAGAGGCTTCCCTGTTGGCTAGGATCTCTATTGTGGAGGCTTGGACCTGATCCCTCAGAGCTGGCCTGGAAGGCTGGCCCAGATTCCTCTCTCCTCTTCTGGGGGGTTACTACTGGCCCTGGTGGCCTAAAAACACACTAACACAGACAGAGTCTATTAACCATAGTGATTTAAGGTCCTGATGAGGGCTGATTTATCCCACCTATAGAGATGTTGGGCCCCTCACTTTGCCCAACACACCGCCCCCTCCTATAGGGGTCCTGATTGAAGTGAAAAGGGATATTGGAGGTGGGTGTGGTTTAGGCAGCACCCATTACTGGACAATAGAGCCTGCCATGCAGAAGGACTGTTAAAAGGATTGCAGCAAAATATATATTTGTGCCTGAAATTAAAAGAGAGATTCTAGGCTTGTGAGCGAGCATGTCTGCAAGCCTTTGTGTGAAATGCGTTCCCTTGATCCATTTGCCCATTAAACCAAATCCCTGATCATAACTTCAAACTTATTGTTGTCTAATGTGAAAACTAATTCAGATATGAAATGAAGCCAGACTGAAAATTGGAATGAAGATATGGCCTTGAAATGCTCTTGTTACCAAGCCGAAATATGATTTTTATTTTTCAAACGCTCCCTTTTCAAAACAGGAAGCTACTAATGAGCAAGATGCTTGTGAAGATGAATGCATCATTGAAAAAGAAACCGTTTTGAAGGCTGGTTTGAATGATTTAGTTGAAATGACTATAACCCTTTAATGATAGACTGAAAGACACTTGAATGATATTGCACAGAAACAGCATGGTGTGCAATACGTCAATAGTCATTTACAGCAGCAGTAACTACAATATCATGAAAGCCTTATAGACTATAATGTATACCTAGCAAGATTTGCCTTATAATTTCCACTATAATAACATTATTTAGCTCCAGGACCAAATATAGCCTCTGTAATCCGTTCCACTCCACACAGCAGGAGGTGCAATGTTCTGCAGGTACATATCACGGGCATCCAGGGGCATTCATAATGACTGGGCTTCATGTATATTGCAGGTTCTCAATTGGTGTGTTAAGAGTACTCTAACTCCCCATGATCTGTGTGAGGACATGGCCCCATACCTCATGATGAATCGTAAATAATCTACGAGATGCCATGTTTGAGTAGATAAGGATGGCTGAGCAGCTCGGATGTCTGAGGATTCAGGAAAACCGACTGAATGTAGAATTTCACAGGCCGGTGGGACGTATGGCTTCTGCTGATCTCTGTCAGATGCCTGAATAAAAAAGCACTCATATTATCCCCATAAATGTATAGAGAAACTTGAAAGGTTCAAACAAACTAATTCCAGGAATGAAAGAGATGTCATTTGAGGAGACATTGACAAAATTGCAATTACCTACTCTAGCATGCAGGAGAAAGAGAGGTGACATGATTAAGTCGATAAGCTTGTTCACAGAATATATGATATCACAGCCGAGCCCGTCATCTACTTTAGGAATATGATTTAAGAGCAAGCTAAAATAATTCAACCTTTTAAAAAGACTATTTTCTGTGAGGAACTTCCTTTGTGCACTGGAAAGAAAGACAAGTACAAACATATGGAAATCTAAAGGGTTTCTCTGAAAAGCCAAAAATACATAATACAAACACATCGAACAAAAACCTTATGGCAAAAAGGATGATGCGAGCTTCCAGAAGACGTAGTGCAGGCTTGTTCAATTAACTGTTTTAAAAATAGATTAGATTATGGTCGACAAAGGACTTATTGTATAAATATAAAGCTCACGTGTAGGTGAAATGGGAACTTGAATAATACTGAATAAAAGCATGTTAGTTTCAAAAGACCACGAAAGAGGTGGAAATGTTGAGTTTAACAATTCACTTAGGTGTATAAAAACAAACAAAACAAAAAACCGCTTTGTTACACGAAGGGCTAATGTGAAGTTGTGGCCACTTGGTGATAAGCTAGATGGTAATTGACTCTGGGGAGTAGTCGGATAAAACCAAGCGAATCATAAAAGGGCTTTCTAATCCCTCTCCAAGTACAATATTGTTTCGTAGCATAACCCTGCTCTCGTCGTCTAAGTGAGCGTGCTCCGTATAAAGTTTGCCGATTTAAAACAACTTCTCGGACCTCTTTGTGCAGGGGTTGTGTTTGTGTGAGGGATTAGCAGTTGTCCCTGCGGTGGCCCTGAGTGATAGCCTGCCAGTGGAAACACACAGAGAAAGCTGATGACCCCTCTTACAAGCCAAAAGGAGGAAGCTCCTCACGGGTTGGACAAGTAGCAGGGTGAGAGGGGAGGGAGAGTGGAACAATGGAGCGATCGGGGGAGGAGCGGGAGGGTGAAGCGCTAAAGAGGCAACTGTGTAATGACCAAGGAAGAAAAACAAGGGAAATAGGTCTGACTCTAAAAGGAAAGTGGAGTCAGGGACTAAATCACCCTTAGCAGGTGTTGCTTTTACTACAGGGAAGCACACATTATCGCAGGGGAACAAATGGAGGGGTGGGGGGGGAGGGAGGGGTTGTTTACTGGTTTCACTGAGGCTTATCTGTATTCTGGCCCTGTTTGGAGAAACAGGGTATTCATACAAAGAGCATCAGCCCACAGCTGCTGCTGCTACCAGAGTGATTCGAACACCCTGACCGAAGGGGCTAACGGCCAACTTCACAACCAAAGGAAACAAGATGTCAGACGAGGACTTTCACTGTAAATTCTTCAAAGCTGGCACCATGCATGTGAAGTTAACTTCGCCAAACAAGCTGGAAAGTTTTGATCTTAAAATGGTATACCTTAGTGATTCAAATAGTGTTAAACCATAGCAGCTGATGATACATATTCTCAATGGCTGGCTTGTTGCACTGATTGGCAACAAAGTAAAAGGTGCATTTCAGATATGTTCTGGTAATTCTACATGGAGAGACAGAGCATTGCTTGGACGATGCTGGTTTGACTCCAGAAGGCTCCAGCAGGACCCCGGCAGCTGGCACAGCTTAGCGCGGTCTGGCCTCCTTCAGAACAGCTGCTGCAGGTAGGCCCTCTGATGCCGAGTGTGTCCTCGCAGGCTGGACCTCTGAGCACAGCAGGAGAGCCAAAGTGCAACAGCAGATTGTTCTCCCAGGCTTTATTTCAAGTCTCCGTGGAGAGGGAGTGCCGCAATGCTCAAAACTCCAGCCTCACTCTGTGATGCACCAGCCATCCTTCTGCTGGAAGTCCTTCATTATTTTGGATATTCGATTGAACATATATGAGGCAAACAACCGTGAAGCTGGTGAGGTGATGTACTATCCAGATAAGCAGTACAGTTTAAAATAACATGTGTAAGAAAATATGTAACTGAGTACACAGATACTTCAGGTTACTCAGTTCTGCCTCTCTGATGCTTTTAGTGAAATTCTAAAATACAACAAATTGTTGAATAAAAGAGATAACATTAATACCCAAAAAATGTATGATACTCTCTTTCCAATAAAATCAGAATGCCTTATTCGTCCCTGAGAGCCTGAGAAACAGTTTTTTCACAATGTGTTAATTACAATACATTTTCCAGCCTTAATTATATTGAGGCTTTTTGTATCCACTAGCTAATTGTCAAATGTACCAAATCCATTGCACTTACTCATATTCAGTCCAATGTAAAATGCTCCCCTCGGTCAACCCCGCCTCTTCAAAAATTATTTTTGCAGATACTAATTTGCAACAGCAAGAGCGTTTAAGAGACGTAATGCCAGCTGGTTTACGTTTTTATCTAATGAGGAAACATTTGAATGGCTGCATCTGCAATGTCACAAAATGTTTAGACAGAATGTTCAGGGACGTCCCGTTTTCATTTGTTTTCCCTCCAATATTCTCAAGTAAAGCATGATAAAAGGTTTGTAATGGTTATGTTGAGTAACTCACAGCAGCTGGTTGGTTAAGGAAAGTTCTTGCTTAAATATTTAAAAAGTCAAAAAAGTGACTTGAAGCATGAAAGTCAGGATATGTTTAATTTATCAACAGTCAAGCAAAAGCACAATCATTCTCTAAACTCAACCAAAGTGCTGTTTGTTGTTTGGACCCATTCTCTTGAGAGACCGAAATGGAAACTTTAGTTTTAAGTGCAAAAGCTCTAAAATCAAACTAAAAATAGCAAAAACGTCAGGTTGAACAGATGATTAAATCCCTGTACGTACCAGGAATCCTGTGAATTCTTAGTAATATGTGTGTGTGCATTCTGGGATAAAATTGCTATGTTGGCAGAATAAAACAATAAGGAAGCTGAGACACAACACACACATTTCCTTCTTGTGAGGATATCCCTCAGTAACACACTTCCAATGCCTATACCTAATAAATCCCACCTCTCTTGTTATAACAAAGAGGATAAAGTGGGATTTATCTTTAAAGAGATATACCTGTTCATGTAGAAACTGAATGATTATCTCTCGTAAAATCCAGCAACAAGAATCATATTATATATCCTTCCCAGTAAATGTTCCATTACACTTTGCAAATATCTTGGATGTTATAACAGTTTGACAGGACATGCTGTAGCCCGGCTTCAACTATTTATTATTATAAAACTGAAATAAATTAAATGATGCCATATCTTATCACTACTTACTAGCTTGCATTAAAACAGAAACTAGACAATAACCCGCAGCAATCAAGCATCTGTGCGCAAAATTCAAAGTAAGTGAACATCATGGATGCCTTGAGGCCTTTACAATAGATCAACTATGGGACTGATTATTCACAAAGCTACTGTTCAGAATGTAAACTCAGAGGGTAGAGAGAACATATGCTGCATTACTAAACTGCAGTCACTTCTTGGTCAGTTTCCTTCTTTTCTCAGTGTGAGTGAGTCAGACCCGGCGTCATGGGCGGGCCTCATGGGGCCGGGCCCGCCCATCCAGGATTTGGGCCCGCCCATCCAGGATTTGGAACCGCCCATCCAGGATTTGGGCCCGCTGTTTTAATCAGGGCTGAATACAACATTTTAATTGTTTTATTATTATGTTTATTGTTGTTATTTGTAGGGCTTTGTCGTAATATTTATTTTTGTTTTAAACTATGTTGAAAGATTAGTTTAATATCATTTTTTAATTTCGCTATGAAATTCTGAATGAAAGGCTGCGCGCGAGACTGGTTTTTCGCTGGGTTGAGTCGTGAGGGGTTTTGAGTCAGATGCGGCACAGCAGCCTGTCAGTTTACTCTCGCTATGTTAGTTTGGCTATTATCATTTATATTTATCTGCAACAATGGATATCAGGAAGTGGTTCATGAAAGGAATATGGCAACTCAGCGCCCCTTGTCCCTGGCTGGCTTGCTAGCTCATTGGTAACGTAACTGATTTCTTCTAATGTGGCTGCATCTGGGGAGGCTGGCAATCTATTATATTTTGAAGAGAAATTGACTCAAGCTGGCTCTCTCACAAACTCCGGCTCTGTGCGCAAGCAGACCGCTGCACACGCTCAATCTCTCTCTCTCTCTCCCTTTCTCTCCATCGCTCAACCTCACTCCACCCTGGGTGCGCTCCTCAAGTTTGGCTGCGTGATTACCCAAGTTGGCACAGACAGTTGGTCCTGAGTTGGTCTAACAGCTCCCTCCCCCCCGTTGACAATTCAGATTTCCCAGGAAATGTAAGTTTCGGGGTGGGCCCGCCCTGGTAAATCAAATGCCCGCCCAGAGACGTATGTCTGCCGCCGGGTCTGGAGTGAGTCATTGTGAACAAGAAGAAGAAGAAGAAGAAGAAGAAGAAGAAGAAGAAGAAGATTGATTTTTAAAACAAAATTTTATTTCCATTTGTTTTAACTATACACCGAAACAAAAAACAAAAAAACATTACACAAATCAAATAGATAAACAGATTTTCACATCTACCAAATAAATGTCACTTGAAAACGTTTTACCCATTTCAAAACATCATCTTTTACACACCTTAAAAACAAAAAAATTCACCTACCCTTTAAAACTTCAATATTAGAGAGTCATTTTCCCCCAGTGAGCACAGAACCTGCCCAACAGCCCACACATCCAGAAACCCCTGTAGATGATTGATCAGCGTATAGTATGCATTAGGGATGTAACGATACCAAAAACTCACGGTACGATAATATCGCGATAACAAGTCCACGGTACGGTATTTATCGCGATATTGAATAATAAAGGGAAGAAAAAAAAATCATAAATTTTTTTTTTTCAATAAAACATTTTTTTACTCGGAAAATGTTTCTTTATTACATAATAAATCTGATTTTTACAGCCTTTTTGTAGGATAGCAGTATTTTAAAGTGTCAAAAACAAAGTGACAGTAACAGACTGGAACAAGAAAACCAGTGTTTTTGTACCTACTGGTACTACCAAACAAAGTAAGCATTTTCTTTATGCCACTGCATCTCACAAATAAACAAGGACATTTAATAATCAGACCCTGCAATAAAATAAATCAATAGAAATTGATCAATAGTAGGATTTCCTTCTTTTTCAGGATGTATTTGGGGCCATGGACAAAAAGTGGTATGGAGAAAACCTCCCCGAACCCCTCCACCCACTCCTGTAACATTTTTTTAAGACCAGCCAACCGGGGACAGGACACCACTAAATGCTCCAATGTTTCTGCCATAAAACAGAACGGACAGCCCCCCCTTGTGCCTGGGTCAAAATGAGCCCTGTATTTGTTAGTGGCTATTGCACAGTGTATAATTCTCCATTGGATGTCAGCCATCCGTTTTTCAACGGGAGACTTATACAGGATCCGCCAGCTGCCTCAAACAGCCACATCCTAGGCCGGGGGTCGGGTGGTCTGGTAAAACTCAGAATCTTCCAGGCATTGATGACTGAGCAGTAAAAAGGTGCAAGTCCAGTTATCTTGTACGCAGGGGCCTTCAGCAGAAACAGGTGTTTATCAAAACCAAACCCCCTGCCCTCCAGAGCAACAGCCGGGCCATAGCCAGCCAGCAGGGAGAGGCACCATACAGCAGCCGCTGAGCTGCCTGCAGTCTAAAAGCAGCAGTCCTCGCAGTAATGTCCACAAGGCCCTGCCCCCCCTCCGCCACAGGGAGGTACAGGACCGATGCTGGCACCCAGTGATGACCCGACCAGAAGAAATCCACGAGGAGCCGCTGCAGTTGTTTCATGAGGTCCGGCGGTGGGGTTAACACCTGGAGTCTGTGCCACAAAGATGAGGCAACCAGATTGTTGGCTACAAGAACTCTTCCCCTGTAGGACAGCTGGGGTAGCAGCCATTTCCATTTAGCTAATTTTGCTCGCACCTTTCCCAGCAATCCCTCCCAGTTCTGTGCCACCATGTCCTCAGACCCCAACCAAACTCCCAGGACCTTTAAACCCTCGTTTCCCCAGCTGAGGTTACCAGGAAGACTGGGCCTATTTTCTAAACTCCACTGACCTACCAAAACTGCCTCACTCTTCTCCCAGTTAACTTTGGCTGAGGCAGCCTTCCTATACAAAACTAAACTGTCCTGTAGCTCCTGGATATCTCGCTGACCCTGGATAAAAACACTGACATCATCAGCATAAGCTGATACAACCACCGGGGGGGCCTGAGCTGACACTGGCAGACTCAGGCCCCTCAGCCGGTTTCTAAGTCTGCACAAAAGTGGCTCGATGGCAATACTATATAATAATAGGCCTGAGATAGGGCAGCCCTGCCTGATCCCCCTTTTAACTGGTACAGGTCTGCTCAGCCCTCCCCCCACTTTCACAACACAACATGCATCACTGTACAAACACTTCACCCAGGACAAAAAATGCTCCCCAACACCAAAAGCCTGCAATGTGGCAGCCAGAAAAGTGTGATCCACACGATCAAAGGCCTTCTCCTGGTCAATAGAAATAATACCAACATTTATATTGTACAGTTTGCAAACAACAAAAGTGTCTCTCATCAAAAACAAATTGTCCACAATTGATCTGCCAGGGATGCAATATGTTTGATCAGTACCAACAAGAAGTTCGATAAAACACTTCAGTCTGTTAGCTAAAACCTTTGACAGTATCTTATAGTCCGTACATAAGAGAGCCACAGGTCTCCAATTCTTCAGCAGGGTTAGATCTCCTTTCTTAGGCAACAGTGAAATCACTGCACGCCTACAGGAAGCTGGAAGAGTCCCTTTCCCAAAGGACTCCATCAATACATCCAACAAATCATGTCCTAGAATGCTCCAAAAATGTTTTAAAAAGTCTGCAGGGAAACCGTCTATGCCCGGAGCCTTTCCGGAGGCCATCTGTGTCACCGCAGAGGTCAGTTCCTCCAGCGTAATGTCAGAGCCCAAGGTGTCACTTTCGGCTGGACTCAGCTGTGGAAGACCCTGAAAAAGTTCATCAGCGGCTTCCACGTCACAACCTTCGGCTTCGAACAGGTCCGTGTAGAAGGACACTGCATGTCTCCTCATCTCAGCAGGTTCAGAGGTTACCTGTCCATCGGGAAGACGCAGACATACCATCTGCTTCCTTTGGCCCACAGACCTCTTCAGGTTGAAGAAAAAGGTGGTTGGTGCATCAATGTCTCTCATGGAAGTAAAACGGGCTCTGATCAGAGCTCCCTTGGCCTTCTCCTGAAGAAAACAGTTAAGCTCTTGTTGTTTTAGGAGGGACTGTTCTATATTTCGAGCAGACACACTCTCTAACTCTCTGATCTCTCTCTCTAACTGCTCTATAGCTCTCCTAATGTTTGCAGTGGAGTAGGCTGTATACTGTTGACAGAACACTCTAATCTGAGCCTTTCCTACCTCCCACCACTGACTCAGGGAGGGAAAAGACTCTTTCTTTGATTTCCAGTTGATCCAAAACAATTAAAAATTCTCACAGAAAATCAAATCTTGTAAAATGTTAACATTAAACTGCCAGAACGATCTAGGTTTCTCTGTGTTGGATAAAACCAAATCCAAAGAAACCAGCTGATGATCTGTAAAACCAACAGGTTGGATGTGACAGTTCACTTCACGAGTAATAAAAGAAGAAGACATGTAAAATCTGTCTAGCCTGGCTGCACTGACGCCCCCATCTAGCATTCTCATCCAGGTGTATTGTTTAACGGAGGGATGCTTCATCCTCCACACATCCACTAAGTCAGCCTCTCTTATCACCTGTGACAGTAAAAGGGACGACTGAGGATGAGGCTCCCGTCCTATTCTGTCTAAAGTGACATTAGTGCAAACGTTCCAGTCCCCCCCCAGTATAACACACTCCCCCTGTACACTAGTGTCTAGCTTGTCTTTTAATAACTGAAACACAGATACACGTGCAGGGCCCTGATTGGGTGCATACACATTAATAAAGGTGAAACTGAACTCTAACAGTTCCACTTTCACCATCAGGGCTCTACCTGCCACTATCTCAGTGCTGGATAACATTTTTACATTTAGAGAGGGGGAGAATAAAACAGCTACTCCAGCACTAAGGTTTGAGCCATGACTGAGTACATACTGACCCCCCCACCACATCCCCCAGTCCGTCTCATTCAGGCTATCACTGTGCGTTTCCTGCAGAAATATCAAATCTAATTTTTTCTGATTAAAGACTTCTAACACTAAAGCTCTTTTCTGTGCACTTCTACCCCCGTTCATGTTCAAAGAAGCAACCCTTAAAGCCTGCATTAGAGGAAGGAGACAGAGAGAAAGAACAGACAGGTACACACAGCAGAGAGGAGACACCCAGTGTTGCATGATCATGTTGAAATTATTTAGACCTTTTCAGTTTCTTCCCTCTTTTGCTTCCTGGCGTATCTTTTTTCACAGCAGTTACATGCCTCCTGAGACGATAACGTTTCTTTTCATCCAGCAGGTCTAACCCTACAACTTTCTGAAGAGTTCTCACTGTATGAAGAAACTTGTCAATGTCAGGGAAAAAATCTCTCACTTCCACTGACTTGCCAAAAGACTCGTCTAAAAAGACATTAATCTCTTCCAAAGAATATATCTCTGCGTTCTGAGAGAGACTATCTGCAACTGAACCACAGTCAGAATCCCCCTCACCGTCTGTGTCCATCTCTGTCACCTCATTATTGTCTGCAGCCTGTTGAAGCTCATTTTTCCGCCCAGAGCCAGACGGCAGCTCCTTCTGTGTGCCAACAGCCTCTACCTGTCCCACAGCACCAGTCCTCACCTGTCCTGCTACATCATCTCTCACCCGTTTACCTGTTTCCACATTTTTTCCTCTCACACTCACCACACTCTCTACAGTCCCTGTTTCATCTCTCACGATATTCATCCCTACTTCCTCCGCAGCCACCGGGGCCCCGGCGGGTGCAGCAGCAGCCCCCGCGACACCGGGTCCCGCTGCCGCGGACCAGGCCGCCCCGGGCTCGGCCGCCCCAGTGGCCCCGGCCGCCCCAGCGGCCCCCGGCTCGGTTGCCCCAGCGGCTCCCGGCCCGGCCGCCCCAGCGGCCCCGGCCGCCCCCTGCTCGGCTGCCCCGGCGGCCCCCGGCTCGGCAGCCCCGGGCCCAGCCGCACCCGGCGGAGCGGCGTGCCGTCTATGTGGACATGCAACACGTTTGTGACCCGACTCCCCGCACTCAAAACACTTTACGCTCCCTGAGCTCGCATAAACCATATAAAAACCCTCTTCGTGCCTCACCCGGAAGGACACATCTAGTGTCTGAGTGGGACAATTCAGAAACATGAAAACCTGTCTCCGCAGAGAATGGACATGTTTTAACTTTTCATCCTTACACCCCAGAGCAACAGTGCGGAGACTACTGGCAAACTTACCAAAACGCTTCAGCTCCCGTTCCAGCGCCTCATTCGGGATGAACGGAGGAACGCCAGACACAGTGATACGCGTGGACGGTGTCGCCAGCGGTGAAACTTGAATGTATTCCTCGTTTAGCATTAATCCGCTCTCGATAAGTTCCGCCACATATTTCTGGTCTTTCAAAAAGACCACGACCGCTTTGTTCATGCGGGAAGCATAGGAGATATTTTCATGACCGACCTGGTCCCCCACAGCCAGCAGCACCTGCTCCACTCTGCTTGCGGCCTGAGCCACCAGCCGCACTCCGTGTCTCAGAGACACCGGCGGCGCCCCGGAGGACGCCATCCCCGCCACGAGGCACGGAAAAACACTAAATTAACAAATTAACCGTACTTGCAAAGGGTACAAAAATCCCAACGAAAGATCATACAGTTAAAGAAACGATTGAAACAGAAACAAAAGAGTTAAAGTTGAAATTCCCTCTGCCCTCTTCAAACACACATCCACCACCGAAGAAGAAGAAGAAGAAGAAGAAGAAGAAGAAGAAGAAGAAGAAGAAGAAGAAGAAGAAGAAGAAGAAGAAGAAGAAGAAGAAGAAGAAGAAGAAGAAGAAGGAGGAAGCCCCACTGGTTCCCCCAGGTTTGGACTCCTCAGGAAACTTTAGAGAGAAAGGGCTCCTCCCTGTGGCGAGGCTACAGCTGTCCATCTCAATGAGAGACTGCTCCATAGCAACAGTCCTATAGCAACAGTCTCTTTGAATAAGGATAGCCTTGGACGCCATTCAGAGAGTATCTTGTCTCCTCAGTACTCAGAAACAGAGGACATTGTAAAGGGACTATTATATCACATGCAGGCTGCTTTGCAGAAATTCAGCCGCCTCTTCTGCTTCTTATATAGTTGATACAAGTGAGTGCATGCCGTGACATTGTAGGAGAATGAGGTTCCCCTCCAACTACAGATTGGTGAGTAAAAAAGGTCACGCTCAGCAGAGAAAAGCAAAAAGGTGAGAAATTGGTCCGAACAGAAACAGTTAGCATGAAGACTTAGGTTCTGCATATGAATAACAACCTCTCTTAGCCCCCTCAGGTGGAAAAAACCAACCAAGTATTTGTCACTATGCATTTAAACTTTTGCCCTTTCTCATTTCCACAGTCCGGATGATGAATCCTTCAAAACACTGAGCTTGAAATGAGACCAGACAGCACCGAAACTTGCCCCATATTGAGCTTTCCTCAGCCAGCCAAAGTCCAATTTCAGTCCAACAATGCAGGACTTTGATCAGTCTATACGGCTGATTTAGGATGCCACTACTAACTGTCTGTCACTCCTACGCAGCCCCCCAGGAGCCGTGGAGCCGTGGAGCTGAGCATGCTGGGATTAGGACATGCCAGGAAATCGGTAGATGGGTGCTACTAGACGGTGGCTGGTTTCCAGATCAACATATTATGTCAAGCCAAGAAGCGCCCTGACACCATGTCACTCATAGTATGATAGGATGTCAGTTTGTCTGAGTATTTAATCCAAAAAAATTGAAGTCTGGTGATATATTATATGTTTTGTTATTTACAAATCCTGCAAAACCAATATTGAATTGATCTTAAATAAAGCCAGAGCCCCAAATACTGTAATGGAGCTCACACCTCTGTGCCAAAAACCTTTATTATTCTCCAAAAACTATCAACTAAATACACAGATGAGCCAGATGAGGGATTCAATCATTATTGCTTTTGTTCTTTGCTTGCACAGTAGTACACTCAAATACGACGTCAAAAAGGCTCTTCAGAGGCCAAAAACGTTTTCTGACTGAATATGTCATCGTTCCGAACAAGGACTATCGTCAGCACACCTTTTACAGACAACGTAAAGCTAGAGAAATAAATAGACAAACAGCAAGGACCAATCAATAGGCAGAAACGCTGTAGACAAAACGCGTATGCTTACACCCCTGCCCCACCACCGTATTTAAAGTAATTGGAGTATAAAAAGTATTCACCTCTATATTCAATGGTTGATTGCACATCTTGAAAAGCCTGGATTCAAGACCTCAAACCCTTTTAGAATTGTTGCCTTATTATTTTTAATATATCCTAACATTGAATACTCTTTTATGTCCTTTACTCCACGTGACCAAGTTTACCCTTTGACCAGTGCTGCCTGTCAGCTGCTCATTAATTGTATTTGAATGCTGCACGGCTCAATCCAAAGACAATCCCCCCGCCTCTCACTGTCACTTATTCGCTTTGTTGCTCTTGGCTCCCTGCGGCCATTATGTGAATGGGACTTGTGCTTGTTCTGTCGCACTTTGATCATTCCCGTTATTAACCACTCGCCAGATACATCTGTCAGATGTGCTTCACCGTTAAGCTTTTACACAATTTAGTGCCTGCTGCAAAGCACAATGTCAAGTATCTACAGGGGTTGCACAGAATAGCAGCAGCAACACCTTTGCAATCTAATGCAATCTGGAGCTGAAGCCATGCAACACACACACATCAAATATAAAACAATGCCCACTTTCTGTTCAGGCTGTCAGGAGTGTGTGAGGATTATTGCAGTTGCATTGTAATGCTAGGCTACTCTAAATAACCTACTTTTTGCTTAAAATGTACATAAAACCACAATGAAAAATAGAATAAAAGGTACATTACTTGATAACTTTTTGTATTTGTTTAAGTTTATATTGTTTGTTCTTTTGTTTGCTGCAGGTCTCACTGACACAAAGAGAAATTACATGACATGTTAGTCGCTTTTATCCAAAGCGACTTACATACTCAATACTGAGGCCAATCCCCACAGGAGCAATTTGGGGTGAAGTGTCTTGCCCAGGGACACAACGACATGCTGACTGCAGTGGGGTTTGAACCTGATCCCAACACCAAGGCTCTATCCACTGCGCCACACGCCTTCCAGAAACAGGAATATGTCAAAGGAAACTGAGATCTGAAAGCTCCTGTCAATAGAAATAGCCTCACAAACTCTTTATTATTAGTCTTGCTGTAGAGGAAAACACACATTTTCTATCATAGAAAACACGGTTCCTTTGCGTTTAGGAAGTCAACACTTTGTTTTCTCTGCATGTTCCATTTTATATTTGTTATATTCTCAAATGTAAAGTTAGTCAATAATTAGCTAACAAACTCATTTCAACTGAAGTAATGTTGTATTCTTTGTCATCCTTCACATATGGTCTTATATTTTATATTTGACTTATGTTCAAAGTGTCAGGACCTCGACGCAAACTTATGAACCCAAATGCACGACCCAGAGACAAAGTATTGAATGTAATAAAAAAGTGTATTTATTTTCAAAGTTCAGGTAATCCCTCTTAACAGAGTAGGTGGTGGAAATAACATAAAGCCCTCCCAAGGAGGAAGAAACTAGCATAACAAAGAGAGGACTTAATAAAAACGTTAAACCAACAAAAATAAACAAACATAACAAAACCTGACATGAGAGAAAACGATCCTTTCTGAGCTGAGGCTTTGCAGAACCATTCGAGAAAGCAAACAAGACGAACTGACACAGGACAGGGGAGAGACAGGACTATTTAAACATGAGGTGATTGGGAACAGGTGGAAACAATCAGGGGCGGGGCAGACACTGATGATGGCGGGAAAAACACACAAGGGGAGGAAGAAACAGGGCCTGAAATGAAAGACAAGGTAAGTACAAAATAAAACAGGAAATGACAGACAACATACATAAACATAACTAACACATTTGACGAGACACAACACAAAGTTAAACTAGAAATTTAACATTTAATCTGAATATAAATTGCCATCAATTAAAACAGTGGGAGTAAACATTTATTCGACTAAATAAAGATTCCATCAATGGGAAAGCCTCTGCCTCGTACATTATAGGTATGATTTTTTTTATTAAATGGTCTGCTCAAATTAAAAAGTGAAGGGCATTACAATTCTACTTTCCTTCACCATTTCCAACCATGCATGCTGTTGGAATATTAGCAAAATAAATTAACTGATTCCTGCAGAAAGCACCAGGCAAAAGACTGCAGGATTAAGCACTACGTCCCCCTGAGAGACGGTGTGTAGTTAATCATTACAGGTGATATGCATTTTATTAACGTAGATGGAGAATTTATTACTGACAGAGAATTGTTCAGAGAAACTTTTACTTGGTGGCTAATTCTCCTCCCCCTGCTACTGAGAAATGTAGAACAGCTTGTCGAGTGGCACTTGTCGTGGTTGACAGTTATGATAAGTCTGTTTAAACAGAACATTGGCAGCTATGTTTTTCACACCAAGTTTATATAGTCACACGTTGAAATCAACAGCATTATCCCATCAGTTTCACACTTCGCTAGCTGTCACTTTTCATAGTTTTGCAGTGCTTGATTCAAATAAACAGCAGGCTGTCAACAACTGCACCATCTTTGATGGGCTTTTTTTGTTTTCTCTTTTCATTGCTGGAGAGAGCCACAATGAAACGTCAATACCGCAATGTGCAGCAAAGGAACAAAAAGAATATTCACCAAACTGTTATTGTTCAGAATCCTGAAACAGCATGGCGGAGGCTGGCCTGTGCTTGACACTCATTCATTTATTCATTGAGGCTAAACGAGTTCAGTTCAATTCACTTTCAGCATTATTTGTCAGAGGAGGAAAACTTGCTTGCATCAAAGAGTATGAACAATACACTACATTTAAAAACAATAGGAGAGAGCATTTAAAACAAAACCTTCTGCATACAAAATCAACCAACTGTGAAAAGAGGCCCACGTAGATCACAAGAGCATCAGAGGCCTGCAGCTATGATTAAACTCATAATAACTTGTTAAATCTGTATTCATTAGATGAATACACAATACAGTGTGGACAATTAAAGGGAAGATCAATCAGTTGAATGGCTGTAATAATACATTGATACAGAGTAATTCAGTGTATTTGGTGTCAAGGAACTGACCCCATCACTCCCTGCAAGCAAACACCAAACTCAGCACGGAGAAGATCGGTGAGTGTCAGTGATCAACTCCTCTAAGGGAGTCAGAGCCCAGAGTTGGATACTGGTGGTGGATTGGGGTTTATAACGTGCTGGATGAGCAGCAGCAATGCTGACGTGGTGTTTGCAGCAGGGTGTGTAGGCTGAACACCAGCTGACACATGGCCAAATATCCCAATCCTCGCCTCAGACATGCACAGTCATTCATTATTTGGTAAATGTACCCACTTGTGGCAGGCTTGGAGATTGGTACAGCACTAACTATTTCCAGTAGCTGCACTCCACAATTTTTTTCCTACAACATTGCAAAATGAAAAGTACCTGTTTTTGGTCATCTTTCGTGTTATACAGTAGCAATGTTTTCATGCTTTGCTTTAAAGGTCCCATGTCATGGCCATTTCTACTGATCATAATTACATCGTTGAGGTCTAGGACTAGAATAGATTAACATTGTTCAATGTTCCAAACTCACATTGGTTTCATCACAGCATCTCTGTGTAGTATGTTTATTCACTCTCTGTCCTACACGCCTTGTTGGAGCTCCTGCCCCCCCACCCCCTCCCTGTGAGCCCACTGTGCTCTGATTGGTCAGCTCGCCCTCTATGTTCTGATGAGTCCACCACCGTTACAGCGGAACATCAGTGATTAAGTGTTACAATGGCGTTAGCAACCAGAAGATGACACCAGTAAGGACAAACAGATGAGAATGCTGCGTGAGGTCTGGGTGCTGTGTTGACGGGAGGTTGCGCGGCTCGCTGCTGCGAGGAGCGGACAGTGTGAGCTGGGATCATTTCCTGCTTGCTGCGTGGGGTCTGCAAGACAGCGAGACATCAAGAATGGACGCGGGAAGGGGGGGGGGGGTGCCGAGGGGGCTACAGCACCCCCATCTGCGAGGCTCCACTAGCACCCGCGCCCCCAAACGCGGTGCACCTACAGTGTAAGCGCGCCACAGTTTCGCCGCTGAGAGAGTGTGTGTGTGTGTGTGTGTGTGTGTGTGTGTGTGTGTGTGTGTATGTGTGTGTGTGTATGTGTGTGTGTGTGTGTGTGTGTGTGTGTGTGTGTGTGTGTGTGTGTGTGTGTGAGGAGCTCCACATTTGGACCAATGGGTCCATTTGGGTAAGGTCGCGTCACTGTACCCAGGAAGAAAAATAGAAATCTCCAACGAGGCGTTCTGGGGCAGCATAGACAGGTCTTTTCTGTGTCAGAGTTTTACTCGCTACAGGGTGTACTTTGAGGGTTTGTGACTCTGCAGACCGTTTACATGCAGAAAAACCTTCATAACACACAAGGGGACGGGTAATAACCGGAAAAAGCATGACATGGGACTTTTACATTTTGCAAACTACAGTTTTTCAGTCGTTTTCCAAACTAATGTTCAGGTTGTTGTCAACGTGCATGGCCTGCTTTGCTTTGCTTTTTTAAAATTGATGAAGAAGAATTGTGATGGCCTGTGCATGCAGACTGTATCACTCACTAGTAAAAACATGTTTTTTGTCTGTGTGGGTTCTTCTTCTTAGTTAAGTTATGTAAAGCTCGGTTGGATGCAACAAAATCAGATGCTGTTGGTACCTGTACATGTGGATAGATATGTAAATTGTAATCCCTGTACATTTGCTGTATGATGTCCTTTTCTTCTTCTGTTGTTTATGTTTTTATGTTTTCATGTGGAACCTACTGCTGCAGGTCTCCCTTGAAAAAGAGATCATTGATCTCAATGGGATTTTACCTGGATAAATAAAGATTTTGAATTTAATTGAATTGAATGTTGTTTTAAAGGAATTGTTTTAGTGTGTATGATTACTACCTGTATTTTTTACTCTACCTTTTAGTTATGACACTTTTCATGGGTTGTACACAACTTTTTCTGGAATACAAGTAAAGATGTTTACGTAATTTGTGAGATAATTTTGCTGATTTCCAGTGTGCATGATGATGCTGTAAAAACAATTGTATTTCCCTCAGGGATGCATAGGTATAAAGTTTACATTAAATGAAAATACTCAAGTCAAACACCTCAAATGTGTAATTAATAACTTATGTAAATGTACTTAGTGTTTCATTTTAACACTGACAACATGGCAAAGACAAAGAGTAACAAAGAGTAACAATCTCAACTGTTGTAAAAAAGCAGATCACCATGAATCACGAATAAGAGCCTGGCAGCTCTTATAGAAAACCAAAGAATAATAGAATGAAGGAGAATTAAGTCACACGTCTGTGGAGAAAATGGGACTGTGACTAACCATTATATAGGCTTTGCAACAATAGCCGTGTTGAGTTTCCCTTAAAGCATTACAGGAAAAGTGAAAATGTGAAATGGATTGTGCACTAATGTTTATATTTCTAAAGTCATTAAGCAATACATTACACGTTGTAAAGCCATTATAAAGTACTGTATAATCCTCTCCTTGAGCCGCAATTTACAGTAGCAACTCCACAAAAACATCACCAACAACCCGGGGGGCAAACTGTAGAAACAATTCACTCAAACTCAATGCATTTGACCACTTTGCATTGCAAGATAACAGCATTAAAGCATCAAAAATAAATGTGCCCAAAGACAACATTGAAGAAAACATTAGCAATTGTAAGCAATAAATTCACAACTTGCATGAATGCAAACATTGCACATGCAAACAATAGAAAAACAAGCTAGCAAGCAGTCAATAGCAACAGTGGAAATACTGCTAATACAGTACATGCTTCAAGTTGGTAGAACATGCAGCTAACTCTTACCTTAGATTGGTGAGATGAAGCGGCGATGAAGACATCTTAACATTAAGACCAAATCCTTGGGAAAGTTGTCCTTTAGTAAGAGTTGTGGTACCCTATGACAGGAAGATGGCTAATATGTTAGCCATGAAGTGCAAGTATTGCTAAGAGACATAGCTAAAATAACTAGCTAATGAAGTCGACTGAAAAAAAACATATTCTTCTTCAATTTCGCCAAGAGAAAGCAACATTACTTGACTTTTTGACAGTTGTGTTGGCGTTTTTTCAACAACTTCAGTTCACAAAGCAGCAGGTGGCAGTAGTTTTCATTTAGCACGGGTAGCTTAAATAAGTGCGGTTAAAAGAGACGTCACTAGCTTAAATAAACCCGTGCGTATCTGTTGTGATTACTGTGTCACGCATAGTGGTGGACAATCATTTACAAGGCTATATTAACTCAAGTGCTTCGGTCCAAAAGTATTTCTATGTCCTGCTACTTTATACTTCAAATCCACTAAAATGCATGGTTGACATTTATTTGACAGCTTAGTTACTTGGAAGTTTCAGATTCATATTCATCCAATAATAGAATATATATACATATTACTGAAATGGGCTGCACAATTAGAAGGCCTACTGGGTGCAAAACATTTTCAAGTCACAATACAAATTGTGTTTCTACTTTATAGCTTCTACATAATATTGTTAAGTGCATTGTAAAAAAATGCAGATGAGGGGAATTTTGTGTTTTCAGCAATGTGTTTTATGGCAACGCATTAGCCTGTAACCAAATTCACCCTTGAGAATAATAAAGATTGAATTGCAAACCACAGGGACACTCGTATAAATGTTTAATTTTTGGCTGGGAGCTTTGCTTGAAACACTGCCGTATTGGCTCAGCTGTAACATTTATGAAAAGGAAGCACATTTTCAAGAAGTTGATGTTCTGAATGGATCAGTTTGGGGTATTTAAGATGCCCTTGTCCCTGACAGCCTTACACAAATGGGAATAAATCAGGCCTGTGTGTTTGTGTGTGTGTGTGTTTCTGTGTGTACACGTGTATGTGAGGGATGTGATGTGAACCCCTGCTGTTGGGTAACCCCACTGTGTGAGATCTGACAGCTCCCACTGCTGTCTGTATGACAGGATAAAAGAGCATCAATGTGTGTGTGAATCAGATAGTGAAAAGGAGGAGGAAGTGGCCAGAAAAAGACAAAGAGAAAGCAGAAGCTTATTCACACACAAGAAATAAATACATTTACTCAAGTGAATGTCTCTTTGAAAGCTTATCTGTGTGAGCTCGGACAAACTAGATGTCCCACAGCCTTTTGAAAACCACAAAAACCAACAGCAGGACTGATGGTATCTGCCGGGTTGACCACTATAAAGTAGAAAATCTGAGACCTAACCATCAAAGTCTAAAATGTAATTGAGCCCTTAGCAACGTCTTCAGACAATGAATGGCACCATGGGAGCCTTCTTACTTCTTTCTCAAAGCAAAAAAACATGACAACTCCCCTGTGATCTTTCAGTTTTTAAGAACAATGAAGTCTTGAATTGTTGATAATTAAAATAAAAGCACGGTGAGTGTTAATCTTGCACTTAAAGATAACAGGTGTGCTTTTATTTCCCACTTTAAAGCAAAGAAAATGTAGAAATAAATGCATCCTTGAAAATCTATTAGAGATGCACTTTGCAGTTCTAGTTCCTCTAAAGCAGCCCTAGCATAAAAACCTACAATTTACCATGACATTTGTAAGGCGGTTCTTACTCTCAGAAAACATTGCTTTATTTTTAGCCTATCCAAGCCATTTGTCCACTCTTCTATATAAGTATGACTTAGAGCGTACATGAAGTCCACATGATGTATTATGATTTCTTAGAGGAATGGGTTTCTTCCAAAACTTGTTCGGGCTAACTTGAAGTAGTAAATGTACTCTCAGAGAACAGGAATAACACTGATGCAGACTGAAAATGGTTACATGTTACTCTCCTGGGATGGCAGCAATTTCAGTTTTCTACCTGACTGGAACACGTGGTCACTGAATATTGAGAGAGCCTCTTCAAAGTGTCACATTCTCCCATTTAAGACACTGTTTTGCAATGCTGTTCACTTTGCACAACACAACTCATGTGAGCTGGGGCATGTGTTTTGGATGGATTCTGCTAGAAAAATTGACTTCAATATTCTGCTGCAAAGCAAGCTGTGTAGAATTTGTAAGGAAACCTTGAGGAGCTAAAGATTTAACATGAAAAACAAATATATTCTACTTCATTTGAAAAAAAAAGCAAAAACAGAGCCCTTGTTTTTCCATAACCTTCACTTCAAAAAGCCTAAAATCAAAAGGATGGATTTACACATTCCAGTGCCAGAAGAGGAGGAGAGTTTAAATATCAGAGTTTCTGGATACACACCAAGGGAGTGGACAATTGTTCATTCTTAATGTGGCATGCCGTGTCATATTTACTTAAGTTAAAAGCTGTTTACTTTGAAGCGAGGCTCAACTTGCACACAGAGAAACATTTTAGTGATGCATGACTCTTCTCCTCTACAGCCTGTGGATGACTCATGCTTCTGAGTGACTATCAGAAAATACAGCTGAGGGCAATGTTTGTTTCTTGAAAAGTATCAAAGGGAAAAATAAGACAGACGTTTTTATTACTGTGTTATGCCCCTGTCTTGTACACACACAGACATGTTTTGCATCTCAAATCTTTGCTGAAAGATTTCTCCAGTTGAATATATCAGTCAAGTCAAACCACAAACGCACTAAGTAAATCACACTTCCTTGTGGTAGTTAGGCCTGAATGTAAGAGTGTTGCCATGTTTGTGAAAAAAGGTAAATTAATGCCAGTTAACAGTAATTGTTCTCTTAATGCTAATGTATTCATTACCAGGTAACTTTGTAATTTTGATTCTTGTAAATGGAAGATGGGTTAATTTGTTGAGGTGCATGTGAGGTGGGTTGAATTATTAGAGACAAGTTATATCAATGAGTTTTAGAAATACCTCACAATATGCGATGGAAAGCATACATACAACATTATAAGCTCTTTAACCAGCTTTACTTCAATGCTTTTTATAATTCAACCCTTGGATTAGGTATATCCTTTAAACCCATAATTTAAGCTGTTGAGTTTACCTTTAACAACGAACTAACCTGTTTTCTGGTTACTGAATGACAAAAGAATGGGAAATACACAGGAATGAATGAAAGCAACTTTTACTTTGGAAAAAATGGGACATGCGATGTGAACACAACAGAAGATGGGCTGATTCAAATGATGGAAAAGGAGGATAAACAAAAAAAAACAATTAACACAAAAAACGATTCACAATTACTCTTTTGTCAGGGATGGTCAGGACTATAATCACATGCTTCATCTCCATCAACTTTCTAATCCAATCCATCACACTCCTAAACTGGAGAAAATGTATAAAATGTTGAGTGAGAAATACATTCTTCGAAATACTCCCCAAAGACACTGCACAACAGTCATATTATCTGCTAAAGAGTATGCACTGCCTCAAACTCACACAGGGACATCAAAGATTAGGAGTAAAACAATGCTTAAAAGTAAAACTCAATAAAAGCCAGAATTCCCCAAATGCCTGTCCTAATAAATGTGTGTGTGTGTATGACTGAACATATAACAGTAGGCTCATAGGCTAACACATTTGTGTCACAGAAAACACACAAGTAAAAGAGGGATTCATAGGCATGTAACAAGTAAAACCAGAATACATTTGTAATAAAATGTTCAGTAGTAGGTCATAATTATTCTGCAACATGAATCCCCTGATTGACATGTGCCTCCAAAACTCAGTCCTCGTACTCAGTGTACTTTTTGGCCGACCCATGCACTTTGTTTGCGGGGTATTTCAGTCGATTAAGGGCCATTTTCCGAAGCACTGCTTGGGGTAGATCGACTCTACACTTCTCTGCGAGCTCCACCAGGTAGATCAACACGTCGCTGAGCTCCTGGGCCAGATGCTCTCGCTCGGCCTCGGTCCAGTCCGGCAGGCCCTCGGCCACCTCTCCCCTCCACTGGAAGAGCTCCGACACCTCGCCCACCTCCCCGACCATCGCCAGCAGCAGGTTGCGGGGCTGGTGGAACTGATTCCAGTCCCTCTCGTCCGTAAAATGCGCCTGCATCCTCCTAATGTCCTCGATGGTGGGCTCGGGGCTGAAGGCGAACCTCTCTGACCCGGCTCCTGCTCCGTTCTGTGGCTTTGAGAGAGCCGATGCCTCCGTTGTTGCTCCGTTGACAAGTGACTTGTCGTTGTTGCTGGTCAAAGACACTGAAGGCTCCTCACCGTTTAATCCAAATGCGTCTTTTCCGCTCGTAGCCATCATGTTTTTTACTTGCGCTGGCTGAAAAAACAAGTTGAACAAGCTGTTCAACAACTACCATGTGAAGCACTCCCGCCAGATGTCAAACCGGATATGATGCGATGTATGTCGGAAACCGGAATCTCACCAATGAGCAGTGTGACTGGGCTTTGTAGTTTTACCATGGCAACCAGCGTCGTCGAAACTCATATAAAATGTCACTTAAAAAAACTACAAATCCCGTGTTGACTGTAACATAACAACATGGCAGCCTCCTCTGTGGCAGCAAGTGAGCTGCTACAAAATATGAATAAACATATATCAATATTGTACCCAAAGGCTTCGTATGTTATTAGAAGGATAAGCACATCCAGACAACGAAGCGACAGCCAGCCGCAGCTGAGAGTAAAAAGGTAAGAGAGGCTATGGCGGAATACTTTGTTATAATGCCCCTGACCTGATCGTTACTAACCTATATGTAAGCAGTGGTAAACGATAAAAGATTGTATGGCATGGAAGCCTATATCTGTCAATGTGATTATAATGTGAAAAACATATTCCAACCATGACTCAAGGACATTGCATCACAAATAATGGCTTTGTATTGCAAGTTTTATAGAATTGCAATTATATTATTTTAGTATTTGAAATGGGGTTATTAATTTTCCATTCTGCATTGCATTTTGGGATAATATTGTGCATGAAAAGCTTTTTTACTATTCATAATGACTTCTTTGAATATAGGTTATTTTAGTCACACTTTAATACACTGCGTACTTCCATTCACCTGCTTGAAATAGTTTGTACAAGGGAGTCACGACATATTCAGTTTGATCCATGTATTGTGGACACTACATAATACAGCAGTTCTACAGCTTTTCTGGCTGATTTGACCTCCTCAGTTCAACTGCCTTTATTTTGTTCATATCTGTCTCACACCTGCCTCCTCTGTCTCTCAGTGCGCCCAAGCAGCTGGTTGGCGTGGTGGGCTTGGAAGTCCACGCCCAGATTAACTCCAACACCAAACTTTTCTCCGGCTCATCAGTACGCTTCTCAGCTCCTCCAAACTCCCTGGTGTCACCCTTTGATGCATCCTTACCAGGCACATTACCTGTAAGTGTTAGTAAACTTATTTCAAACAAAGATATCCTGTTTCGTGATCCCTGTCTTGTCAGGTCACCACGTAATGTCCCTGTGTTTCTCCAGGTCCTGAACACAAGATGTGTCAAAGCTGCTGTGATGACAGCACTGGCTCTCAACTGCACCATAAACAGGACATCTCTTTTTGATAGGAAACACTACTTCTACGCTGACCTCCCTGTGAGTTTTTCACTCCTTTAACTACTTCCTGTGCAGTATCTAGGTTTCAACATGCCGAAACACAGACGTTAGTGGGGGTTATTTTATCAGCCAAACGGCAGTGTAAAGACACTAGTCCTGCTCATCATGCTGCATCATTGCTTTTGCTTTTTATGTATAAGCTGTCCTCATCTGCCTCCAACTTCTCCATTACAGTTTCCCACTGAACTCTCCCGGCCATGAGCTTTTATTCAAGTAGTGAGCAAGTCTTGCTGAAGCAGCAAAAATGTTATTTGCCTCACATACAGACGAATGACACTGAAAGCTATTAAAGAAAATGTGTTTCTTTCTCTAGCCAGCTCATTTCCTTCAGTGCACTTCGATGTTGTATTACCCTCAGGTCATTTCCCTCTCAATGCATTTGCTGCAAATTTGGGCATAGCTCTCTTTTATTCACATCATCTGAATGATAATTATAGTCATATAACCCCAGGTAGTGTTGTGTAGCTAAACAATTCAGGGAGTTTGATTGTGTTTGTCTGAGCTAATAATGCAATATGAAGTTTAAATAGTTAATTTAAAAGAAAATACTTGTACGCTTATTATAAACCCTATCTATTGTATTTACCCTTAAAGAACTACCAGTCATTTTCTTAAAGTATGCCTTGGTGATTTCTAATCAAATTTCCTCAAACAGTTTCTGCTGACTTCACTCGTTTATCTGATGTATAGTCTTTTCTATGAGGTAAAGAAAGTCTAACCCTTTTATCCTTTTAACTTTTTCGTCAGTTTTTGTGTCCACCAACTCTTGGGGGAAAAGTAATGTACCTTAGTTAGTCCTTGCTCACTATGTTCACCAGCTCTTGTTAACTGTATTTGTCTGGTGCTAGGTAGTAAGCATGCAGTCCATTATAATGAAACAAAGAGGTGAAATATGTTTAAGTGCTTTGTTAGCTGAGAGAAATACAAATATTTATGTTCACTTTTAATTCCTTTTATGCAGTTTTTTGTATGTAATGCTGTAAAACAACCAAAGAGCTAGAACAGAGAGGTTAGCCAACATGGTGTTTGAAGAATTACACCTGAGTCCAGTGATTATGAAATAGGAATGTGGTTAGCATGCATATATTCAACATTTGATATGAACCAACCAGTATTTTAAGGTAGTGGTGGAGTCACTCCAACAAAAAAAAAAAACCGTCTTTAACATCTATATTCCTATTTAACAGTCCCTCTTGCCTATGAGATTCACTTTGCTCCCTGTAATGGAGTCCTCGCACGGAAAGGTTTCACTAGCCCTCAGAGCCCCGGGGTAATTTAACTTCCATTATGAGTGACATTTTAAGGCTTTTAGAGGGAAAGACAAAATGTCAAAGGAACTCTGCAGTGACTAGCCCTGGAGACACCTTTTTCTAATCAATCTGAGAAACTCTCAGAAGAAAGGTGTTGGAGAATTGAGCAATTTGAGTGTTAAAAGCCATTATTTCCCTGGTAAGATATTATGCTAACACCGCTTTGGGCAAGGTAATGGGAAGGGTAATTAGAGGCTGAATAACTTAAGAGACAGATTTCATTTGGTAGTATTTTATAGAAACTGCCCAGAGAAGGAGCTTAACATTAGCGTATCTCCATGAAATAGCAGGACATACACTAAGTATGAGCTTTAGCTGCTATTTTATTGCACTATTCTTACTACTGTATAACACAGAAATACATTATCTCGATATTTCTGATTAGTCTTGCTCTAATTCCCCAGCTTACGTTACTGTATTGTGAAACTGTGACTGATAAGGCTCGATGGAGCACAACAGCTTTCTGTAGATCTTGATAGATGGAGTTATTTCCCATTAATTTGTTCCCAGACTCACTGGTTATCACAGAGTTGCAGCAGAACATATTTTAATCACAATGGTAGGGTTACATTATCGCCCCAGAAAGTCCATGTATCTTGAAAGTTTAACAAAATCCCCTCCAGAAGCGCAGGGATTACTGTTGGGTTCCACTCGCTCTTTTGTGTGTTAGCTGAGGATTGCATCACCTCCTTTGGAGAAACTCTTAGCAGTTGACAGACACAGCAGGGAGGATAATACCCGATTACAATTTTGTATTTTTTTGTGAGTTTTCCCCAAAAACTCATGCTGCGCTTTTTAGCCTGAACCTTTGTTTGTGTTTTAGAGTCACTGTTTACACCTGCTGTTGCCTTGCTTATATTTATTGAGTTTCCTCTAGTCCCATCAGCTGCTCAAAAGAGTGATGATGTATGAACAGCATGATAGATGAAGTCAGATTGTTTTTTAAATTAGTCATATGATAATTTTCTGTTCACCTTCAATCTAAAGTTTGAGTGTAATCAATGCTCTTAAAACCAAACCATCAGCAGAATGGAAACGAGAAATGTTACCGCCCTTGAAATATACATCTGTAAATTGCGTTGTATATTATTGATGTATTCCACTGGAAATCCCTGATTGCATTTAGTAAAACACCACAGTCGCTCATTAAATGATTAATGCTGCTGCCGAACAAGTATTCCTTCTTTAATTGCGATGGCAAGCAGGGCACATGCACTGCTGTATGTCAAGTTTTGAATAGTTCCTATATAACATGCATCAGCAGATCCACGCTCACCTTTCAGTAAAAGCAAATAATTACAATTTCCTTGAGATATTAAATTTCCAGATAAACACACATGGCCTGGTTTTTGAATCTTTGACATGTGTTAAACAAGCCTTTGAGCTTCTGTAGGACACTCTTGGGTAGCAAATAAAACAGTTCTTTCAATCAGTGTGCAGCGCAAGGAACGAGACAGCGGCTGACTCTTGTCTGTTGAGTGGATTTGACAATAATCAGAGAATGACTCAGCAGCTCACAACAGGGAAATTAGTTTGGAGTAGTCATTGGACCATATGAACATTTCATGTCCTGATTATCATGGTTAACATTTTTGCAATTTCAACCCGCTTATCCTTAAAATATGCTTAAAAATGGCAAAACATACTGGACATGTAACTTTCGTTTACTTAAGAAACAAATATGTTAATTGCATCACAGATAGCACACATTTTTTTTTTAAAGCAATCTTACGTAATATTTTTTAAATAGTAAGGTCTCCAGGCATAACTAAAGGATAAATAAATAATTATAGTATCAACATTTTGTAAGTGTGTCTTTTTCACCTGATAATTCCTATCAGGCTCTATTCTTCAATTCTCTACAATGTTAGCTAGAAAGCTTTTCCAAGTCACTCATGTCAGAATGATCCTGATGATGGAAATGAAACATGATCAACTTATTGTTTTTATCACGATTCCTAGTTTGCAATGTGTGTCTTCAGCGCTGTATGTGAGCGGGCATGCCTCTGTATCTTTAGATATAGGGAGGGTGAGGATTCACAGGGAGTGTTTAGAGCATCCCTGCTCATTATGGCCTTGAGCCTAATCGGAAATATTAATGTGGATACCAGTAGCTTAGGGACTTTCCTCACCCTTCATTAATATATGTGGCAAAATCAGTTGATTTATTATGCAGGAAATGCTAGTAGTCTTCACTTGAACAGATGCTCCCCAATGTATAGTGCTCGCCTCCCCCTGGCAGAGGAAACATTTCCAACGCTGAGACGAAACTCATGATGAGATTACGTTTGGAACAGGGGATTTCTGATAAGCTGCAACAGTTTTCACAAAAGCCCTGCAGATTTAAAGATTGAATCCACCAAAAAGAACTTGAATTAAAAAATAAAATCCCCCAAAAGTGTTATTTTCTCTCTCATCTGTTTTAAAAAGGAGGAAGTGATTGATTTTGAAGATCATCGTACAGAGAGCCAGGGACTAAGAGAACCCCAATCTCCTCTCCCACGTCCACACTCTCTTTAGCATAAGTATGATTTATGTGTGGTTCCTGTGATGTGGTAGCCATGGTAACTTGGGGAATAAATACTCGGGGCAGCAGATTATTTTAGGAACAGAGGAGCGGATGAAATATTTATTATTATGTTTTTCTGAGTAGGAACCTTGAGTGAAGTGGCAGCATTCCTTCTGCATCACAATGCAGGCTTTGGGTCGAGCCAAAGTGCTGTACATGTAATAAAAACACATTACTACAATCACAAGGATTTAATCAGTCGGTGAGCCGCTGTGTGTGAAAAACGCTCTCTGCCTCACCTTTACATTAGAGCCTGACTGCAGCACAAATCAGAAGTGTTATGTCAGTGGAATAGTGGAAAACTGTCACTCCCAGAAAATGCTATCTCACATCCATAGTTTGATGTTTTTGCTGCTGAAAACTGTATTTTATTGATTGGGATATATACTGTATTCACTCAAAGCAGTTGTCCTTTAAGTGAATGAATGGAAAGCAATTTAACATACTTTACTGAATTACTGAATGACATTATGTTTCTTTTACTGACCAAATCGTATTTGTACTGTAATCCTCAGTTCATGTCTCTACATGAAAAATATCTACAACAAGCATTACATGTTACACAAGTTCAACACACCAGTTACTAACATCAATAATTCACATAAGCGTAACTGACATAGGACATACATGTAAGAAGTGCAGCATAAAAATAAAAAATATTGTTATTGTAGCTCTATTTGTAAATGAACAAGATGGATATCAGTTTGCAAAAATAAAAATGAATGGATGGCATTGTAAAGTTATTCCTGACTAGTGTATACATTATAATTGTAATTGTTGTACTTCTACTACTTTAAGTTATACTACACAACCTAGCTGCCCATATTTCTTAAACGACTGCATTCTACCCAGCCTAATATGTTTTCCTATTTCAGGCTGGATACCAGATCACACAGCAGCGGCGGCCCATCGCAGTAGATGGCTTCCTGGATTACAGCTTCCTTGGAGGGAAAAAGAGGAACCAGGTGTTCAAAAGAACTGTCAGCATCAAACAGATCCAGCTGGAGCAGGACAGCGGCAAGAGTCTCCACGACGACCTCCGCAGCCAGACTCTCATAGACCTCAACAGAGCAGGTAACGTCAGGGAAGTAGTGCTTTATTGAAAGGATTTTCTTATTGTCAAATAAAAATAAAATCACATGAAAAGCAACAATGAACTAATCCCACCATGCTGCAGGTCGATATTGTCTGTGTAGCCTGATACAGCCTATTCTTCTGTGCCATAGACACTCATTGTAGTCGAATAAACTACAGGAGGAGCCCCAGAAACGGTTTCAATAAAGTATTTAACTACATATTAAATCTTCAGTAGGAACAAATGAGCTTGGGGCTATGTGCAACAGACAACAGGAAAGTCAGACATACTAATGCTGTAGTTTTTGTCCTTCATGAGATGTTTTTGCCAGTAAAATAAATACTTCAGAACTTCTTCTCCTTTAAAACTGTGAGAAAAATGTTCAGACAGATATTGTTCTGTATATTTAAGACGCTCCACAAACTGTTGAAGTTTGCTACAGAGTTGAATGGAATAGAAGGTAGCTTAGAGATGTAACACACAGCTGTGCTCACATGTGACAGGTGTGGGACTAATGGAGCTGGTGATGGAGCCCGACATGAGCTGTGGAGAGGAAGCTGCTGCCGCTGTGGGAGAGCTGCAGCTCATCCTGCAGACCCTGGGCACCTGTCAAGGCAACATGTCTGGTATGGAAATCATCCTCCGACACTTCTCCCTCCTTTTATTCTCAGCTGCTAAACTCCAAACTCAAAGTTATTACCCATACTCATTTTGCATGTTGTGCGTCCTTCTCTGCAGAGGGCCAGCTGAGAGTAGATGCCAATGTGTCTGTGCACGAGCCAGGTGAGCCGCTGGGCATCAGGACGGAGGTGAAGAACATCAACAGCATCCGATACCTCGCCAAGGCTATAGGTAAGGGTCATGAAAGGTGAACATCTTAAAACAAAGCAGAGCAGGATGGCTTAAGAGTGCTACAGGAAAGCTCTTTTAAACCGCCCCCAGGAGGAGCTCCAACAAGCCGTTTAGGACAGAGAGTGAATACCTGGTGAATACACATACTATACAGAGATGCTGGATGAGAAACCAATGTGAGTTTGGAAAATTGCACAATTTAAATCTATTCTAGTAGACCTCAACAATGGAAATATGATCAGTAGAAATGGCCATGACATGGGACCTTTAAATAAAAAATGACAAAAAACCTCCTTGGCAGAGCGAATTAGCCCTACTTTCATTCATAACAGTGAAATTCTGCGTACACAAATGCATAAATGCATCAATAAAATAATCAAGTATATTTTTACCAAAGTTGTATTTGAATGTATAACTTTTACTTATAATGAAACACTGTCACAGTTTAGTACTGCACTTTTAATTATGTACGTGAAGGATCTAAAAACTTGTTTGAACACTTCTGCAAATGTGTATCTGTCAGGTGTAACAAAAACTCATATAAAAAATCTTATTTATTACTGTCACAGACAGAATTGGTTTTCTGTTGCAATGAAAAGAGGACAGTTGGATTTATGAAGAGACATTCAGACAGGAGGCATAGTTAACATTGACAGTAACTTGTGAAGCGTAAACTTAGGACTGACAACAAGTCACGAACAATTAGCCGTGTGATGGCAGCGTGTGATGCTGAATTGGCTTCTTGAAGCTGCTCATTTAAAAAAGCATAGATTTTACATCAACAGTCACTGACGCTCACTGACTGTTGATTGAGCTTCACTATACAAAGTTGACAAAGAGCCACAGCCAGAAAATCTCTGCATTTTACGTGCAGGTTTTTGAGCATGGTTTGACATACTGAGGTACTGTGCTTGAATTATTCATCAATGAATCTGTATCGCATTTACACTCCTTCCGATTTGGTATTTAAAAGTCATGGAGGAAAGCATCGTTTATCACAGTTATAACATGGCAGCAGTCCGACACCTGAGGAGTGCCAGGGCATCACAGCAGATGTTTGGCATTTAGCACACAATTATATTTGTGTGTACAGGATTTATTGAATAAACCCTCTGTATTTGTTGTTATGGTCCCCGTTCACATCAACAGACTACGAGATCCAGAGACAGATCGCAGTCCTGCAGAGAGGCGGGACGGTGCAAAGCCAGACCCGGGCGTTTGATTCTAAATCAGGGTAAGAGGATGAAAGTGCAGGGCCGCGGTGCCAGACTTGATCCAGAACAACAGCCTCTGACTGGGAGCTCGGCCGGCTTCATTAGAGGAGCAACCATCATGGTAATCATGATGAATAGAGCCATTTGGATGCCGCTGTCATGCCGGGTTATCTGTGAGCTATGTGCTACTCTCTGGCTTATGAGTTTAACAGAATGAGCCAGCTCACACACAGCTGAGGCCTTCATCATCTTCTGTTGCTCTGCCTCCTTCCCGGCAGGCTTGCACTTTTTGAAAAACCTAAAGATATTCAGTTCATTATTACAGCAGTAAACAAAGAAAGTAACTAAGTCTTTCCATTTCAAGATGCTTGAACTAGGGAAGTTTTTGCTTTTCTGCTTGACTTTTTTGGTACAATTCCTCAAGGAACATTCCCCTAAGATCTATAATGAAGTTTGAGAAAGCTTTGAACACATGTTTCTGAATCCTAATGATCATTAATGAGCTTTATCTTTTTCTCTCTAGGGAAACTGTTCCTATGAGGGACAAAGAGGGTCTTCAGGACTACAGGTGAGTGTGGGTTATTTGCATATCTGGGTCTGTCTTGGGAGCATGCGTTTATTGACATTGACGATATGATGTCAGAGTATGAGCTTAGCCTCAGAGGGGACTTAATAGGATGAACACCTATGAGTGACAGCTAGATGGAGAGGAAATACAAGGTCTGGACCTCAACTTTAGTTATTGACCAAATACTTATTTTCCACCATCATTTGCAAATAAAGTCTTTAAAAATCAGACAATGTGATTTTCTGGATTTGTCTTTCTCATTTTGTCTCTCATAGTTGAGGTATACCTAGGAGGAAAATTACAGGCCTCTCATCTTTTTAAGTGGGAGAACTTGCACAACTGGTGGCTGACTAAATACTTTTTTGCCCCACTGTATATGTGACACATAGGTTCAAGTCACAAGTTAGGGATCAGATTAGCTTCCACTTGCTTGTTACTGCCTAGGCCTACTTCAAATGATGTTATTGATTGTTTGCAGGTAATGCTTTGGAATGAGAATAGCCTTTTTTTTTATCAAAAGCAATAGAAAAGTGTTTATTGTGATTTTGCAAAAAAGTATGCCAAAAGGACAGTTTTTTTTGTAAGTTCCAGATAATTTTTTTCAAAAACTTGTGTAATTACTGGACAAAGTGCTGCCATCACCAAACCTGTGTGTGTGTGTGTGTGTGTGTGTGTGTGTGTGTGTGTGTGTGTGTGTGTGTGTGTGTGTGTGTGTGTGTGTGTGTGTGTGTGTGTGTGTGTGTGTGTGTGTGTGTGTGTGTGTGTGTGTGTGTGTGTGTGTGTGTGTGTGTGTGTGTGTGTGTGTGTGTGTGTGTGTGTGTGTGTGTGTGTGTGGTAAGGGGGATAAATAGACGGACAGGTCTAAGGCTGATGGAGTCAAGTTATTAGTGGAGGGAGTGAAATGTGACAAGTGTGGAGTTAACTTTTAGTATCAAAGCTAAAGCCAACCTCCTCTCCTGTAAGCTCATCTGTACTGCTGATAAAGCGTTCTCCCCCCCCCCCCCCTCTCTTCCTCCATTCAGGTTCATGCCAGAGCCCAACCTGCCCCCTCTGATTGTGTATGAGGATAACGCATCGCTGCCCGCTGGCATTGATGCGCGTCAGGTGGTGGTGGTGCAGGAGATAAGAGAAGCGCTGCCAGAGCTGCCCGCTGTCAAAAGAGAAAGACTGGTGCAAACGTACGGCCTCCTGCCCGAGCACAGCCTCACTCTGGTGGTGAGTTCATGAGCGAGAGCTGCAATCCGATTAGCGTATCGACGGAAAAACAATCAAACTTTTTACATTTCGAGCAATTGTGATTTTCCGTTCTCAGCCTCACAAATATGGACATGTCATTCTTTTCTCTGTTTAATAATCATATTTAACTGAGTGCTGTTGGGCTTTAGACTGACAGAACAAGACAATTATAGTAATATTTTACTTTTTTCTGACAATTTATAAACCAAAACAATAGATAGATTAATTTTGAAAAGAATGGGGAGGTGGATGGATAATGAAAATAGTTGAATAAGTGGATGAAATCTACCAGTGAGAGAGGAGTGGATTCCATCACAAAATCTGTTTCTTGCATCTTTTTTTTAATTGCCATTTGATCAAGTTCACGCAGAGTCAGCTTGGACGCAGTTCTGTCGGCAGCTGTGTTCTGCCGGACTCGGATAATCTGATCCTAATGAGATAATATGCACAAGAAGGTATGAAACATGTTCACGGTGCTCTGTTGCAGAACGAGGACGGGCTGGTGGAGTACTTTGAGGAAGTGTTGAAGGCGACCAACAAGGAGCCGAGGAAGGTGATTGGCTGGGTGACCAATGAGCTGGTGGGTCAGCTCAAACAGCAGGACATGAGTGTGAGCCAGAGGTGAGACACTTACACACACACCCTCATGTCGCTTTTACAATACTCACATAATGCTCATTGTTTGTCAGCTTGGCTCATGAATGCCTGTTCTGCTGCCAACGCTCAGTCTTAGATGTCAGGGCTCCGACCCATGAACCCCTCTGAGCCTCTTTTGTGGCCCCCCTCTCTTTGTAGCTTTGTATGCCTCATGTGAAAACTGTTGGTGAATTCGAGCTTTAGTTAGAGGAATGGAATATGAAGCTGCACAATGTAATACTCCATCAATCTATATCAAACCGCTATAGATCATCATCTAAGATACTCCGTTGTTTTGAAATTCCCATGGCAATTCTGTGTCACGATTTCTGTCCAAAGGCGCCTCCTTCCTAGGTATTTCAGTTGTTTTTTGTGAGATATAAATCAAACTGATTGTGTTAAATGGGCATATGACATCTTCTCATATTGATCGCAGGCCCCTAAATCAAATCCAATCTAAATTGTCACTTTGCAGACTTTGTGATTTTGAAAATGGATTTATATCGAAGCTTAATGAAACTTTTGTACACCCCTTTTACACTCTTTCAACTTGAGTCAAGCTTTCATGTTCTCAAACTTTTCCAGTGAAGTACTGAATAGTTTTCATTTCCTCCTCTGATAAATAAACATCCTTAGAAGAAAGAGGTGAGTAAGAAAGGTTAACGTACGCCCTTGAGGGGTCCTTGAGCTTAGGGGTTAAGAAGCTGACATGACGCCCTCCCTTCAGGCCGGCTGAGAACCTTCCTCTCCCATCTCACCTGTCATCTCTCCATTGTGTGATATGCTCACATTACACTTCCTGTCAGGAGTCTCGAGTCACTGCTTCAAGGATTAAACTGTGATTTCCTGTCAAAAGGAATTGTCACCTACAACAGATTTAGTACATCTGTTGTAAGAAGTACAGCCCTTGATCCTTTTACTCATCACCAAACTTAAGTCTGGGAGACTTACTTCAAGCATTAATAGCAGATGGCTATACAGACAGATTTGACGTACAAAGCTCAACTCCTTGAGGGGAAACAAACCCGGCAGGAAGGAACTAATCCCTGCTTGATAAACAAATACATCATTAGATCTTCTTTCAATCAAAAACACCAAACACTTGGCATAAGAAGATTTGGGCTGGTGGAGGGAGTTCTGGCAGAAAACAGCAAGTCAAATTGCATTCAGACTAAATGATATTTACACAAACAATAATAATGATAGTAAATAGCCTGGGAAGGGTTGTAAACATGACAAGCAGGAGCTGGTGTAACAACAGCCTTGGAGAAACCCTAAACTATACGTTTTTATCAAACATTTCACTGTCGCTAATCTCAGTCACTGTCCTTCAATGTCCTACCTGCACTTAAACAGCAACTTTCTTAAAAAAACAAGATTATAGAATCATAATCTAAACACAAAGAACCTTACGTAAGGGTTCAGATATAAATAATCTGTGGCCAGGCCATAAGGCTTTAAAGGTTATAAGTAACATCTTAAAATCAATCTTACAACAAAGGGGCAGTCAGTGTAAGGTCAGTAGAATTAGAGTTATATCTTCTCGTCGTTTCATTATTGTTAGGAGTCTCACTGCTGAATTTTGCACAATTTGGAGTTTATGATTTGATTTCTTGATTTATACCTGTAAAGGCCCGGACACACCAGGCCGACGATGAGCCTCGACACGCCCTACTCAGATTGGTGTGTCCCGCACTATGGTCCCGCACCGTCGGGTCTTTTCAGCCGGGCCGACGCCTTTTCGGCAGCCGGCAAAATAAATCACTCTGATTGCCTATTCAGCTAGCGAATCAGTGCATGAGAAGCGAAACGGAAGTGAGGGACCCAAACAAACTATTAAGAAGGCAAATCTGAGATGTCATTGAACTCCAGCTCTCGACACATGTTCGGGAAAGCCCCATGAGCTTCTCGTTGTAGAGTGCAAATGGAACGCACACGCTATTTGTTGTTTGTTTATATCACGTAGTCTGTTCTTCTTCTCTCGGTTATCACGCAGTCTGTCTTCCGGTTGTTGCCTCTTTTGAATGACGAATACACACTACCGCCGTCTGCTGGTAAGGAGAGTTATTACCACTCACGCATGCGCAGTTCCTACGTGCGTCTTGGCCGTCGGCTGAAGTCTTTGCGGTGTGTTCCAGTGCGACATGGCCAAAATGCAGAGACACGAGGCGACGCAACTGTCGGGGTCCGTCTGTGTCAGTTCTTTGTTGTAAGATTGGTGTGTCCGGGCCTTAAAAGATCATTTCAATAGTCCTCCAACAGGAAATAAAACCATTAATGATAGCTTGAGTGTCATTTAAACTCAGGATGGGTTTGATCCTGGCTGTATTTCGCAAATATTTGTTGCATGACTCTGCTGTTGTTCTCGTGTTTTTCAAATGTCAGGTTAGTGTCAAAGAGCAAAACCAGGTTCCTGACCATTTGTTAAACATCGCCTGATAAGGGATTGAGAGACGATGAATACTAGGATGCTGATTTTTGTGTCCAAAATATGTGTATCTCTAGAAATGAATAGACTGCACCACCACAGTGAGAAGTATCAGGTTACTATGGATGCAGTGCTGCATGAATATGATTCAGCTTTGTTATTCAGCTGATATCCACACCACTGTATGAGCCGAGGATCACGACGCATAAACAGCTGCTTCCCGACTTCAGCTCTACCTCATCCAAATATATGCTTCATATCTAGCGAGGAGGAATGAGGTCTGCTCAATGGTTTTAAGTAATCTGCCCTCTTTATATGCACAGCAGGCGTGGCTGGCATCATATTGAATCGAACAATGGCCCCTTGAGTGATATCGATATTCACTTTACTAAGCAAGGGAACATAATAAATGGCTATCTACAGAGCTAAGTGAAAGAAAAAACACTTTTAGTTCAACAAATCAATCTTATTTGGGGGTTTCTACTCTTGAGACACATTACACAAACCTTCAGTTTTTCTCGGCTCAATAAGAGACGCCACTAAAAATCTAAATTATTGAACTATTTTGTTTCTATTCCTCAATAGATTTTACAATGGATTAAACAACACAAAAAGTTCCCTTGTGCCGTATAAGTCCTCGAAATAATGTTTTTATAGTCAAACTACAATGTCCGCACACTGAGGGCACAGTCTGATAAAATGGTTTGATTGACATTAAGGATTATTCGATTTCTAGCGCTCTCAAATACTGATTAAACCGTTGCATACTATACAAGAATAACACGTGTGAGGTCATAAATCACCTGATATTCCCTAACTGTTTGTGTCTGATGATGAGAGAACCCTGGGACAGTGTGACAGCCCGTCAGAGGGAAGCCTGTTGTGACAAATGCAATTACATTCGTGAAATCATTACTTTGTGGAAGAAAGTGTTTGATCGCTCGCTGCTGAAAGCCCGTTTTGATTCTAGTGAATGTTTCTTGGAATTGAATAAAATCTTACTTTGATACAAGTTGTCGTAGCACCTTTCAAACTTGTTTATCTAGCAATCGGCAAAAGCAACACCAGTCGCGTCCCACTGTTTCTGTTCCTAGCCGAGCGACGCTCAATTATTTGAAAGTGGTAATTTAATAGCACCTGCGACTAAAAGCAAAACATTTTATTTGTGAAGCACCAGGTCCCAACTTTAGACATTTTCTTTTCAGTTTGTTTAAAATGAAATTGTTTTTTTACTGCTGATAAAGTGTTCTTCCCTCTCTCTTTTGTTTGACTTCACCCTGAGCAATTTTAGTTCTAGACTTCTTCCTTAGAATAAACATTTATATGTCATTTGAACCAGTAAAGTGTGGACGTCGGCGCAGATGCTGTAAGCTTCACTTTATCTCCCATTCACAGACTGTTGTGAAGAACTTGTGTGAGTAAACCACGATGCGGGTGTTTATTTATGCATGATGCTGCCTTTGCTTTGGTTGAAAGGAGGAGAAATAAAGAAAAACAAAGAGTGGCCAGCAGGACTGCAGGAGGGGAGAAACAGAGAAACTCAGAAACACACAGTAACAGCGTTCTGAAGAGTGTCAATTCTGACCTTTATAATGTGTCCAAACCTGCTTATGACACTACAAGGGAAACGGGTCAAACATTTAACAAGGATACTTACTTTTTGTATTTCAAGACTTCTTTTTGAATTGTATGTTTAAGAAAGCAAATGAGGTGAACTCTTAACACGTGGATGTACAGTCTTATCAACAAAATAGCCCAAATCTCATCATTACCAGTGCTTTAAAAAACTTTTTTCATTTAGTGTCCAACCATTGCAAATTATTCAAGATTGTTTACTTGATATTTATATCAACACGATTGACTGGTCTTAGTAACAACTCTTGAACAATCGCAGAGAAAGACAGAAATACTAAAGCCACTCCCTCATAAAGCACATAACGCACTAAACTAAGTATAACATAGTTATCCATACTCATGGAATAATCATTACGGCATAAAGTAAACAGGAAAGAAGAAAATCAAATAAAACCAAACACATAGATAAACACTAGCACCTGGAGGGAAATGAGCAGCAACATCAAACAGCCCACTTAATAAATTACTCCAAGTGCAGTAAAAAAAAAACAAGCCCCATCGCACAAATATTTAACCAGCAGTGCTGTTCATATATTTCGTTTTTTTTAATACAATTACAATTTGTAGTTTAGTTGAACTTCTCTGCATGCCCACTGGCTGAGAGCAGAAGCGCCACTGCTCTGTTTGACACATAAACAGTCTGCCAAAAGGAGATGGATACTTCTCATCTGTTTCTCCACAGAGTTGATATTCTGTTTGAGGACGGGTCGCTGCCTGCACTTAATATATTCTAACAGGCGTTTTGTTTCCGTTTGTCTGCTAGCCTGGGGAATAAACAAGAAGACATAGGAAAGACAAACACATTAGAGTCAATTCACGAATGTTGATGGACTATTTGAGTCTGACTCTCCCTCTCCTTCCTTCTCCCTCTTCTTTTATATCACAAATTCTTCAGTACTTCTGTAAAAGTGAGACGCTAAAGGTAAAAAAATCATGTTTGAGGGTTTGGGCTGTTTTGTTTCCATATCATGTCTTCTCCCAGACGATCTAGTGTTTGAATGTTTAAGAGTTGAGGCCAAATTGTGTTTTTTTCTCGTACTCTGAGACAGAAATGTCATCATCAGTAGTACTTGAATACACCAAACTTTCTAGTTTTATTATATATTTTTTCATAAATCAGTTGATCTTTATAACTTTTAATTGATAAAAACAAGGCAAAAATATTTTCTGTGACTGTTTTCTTAATGTTTGGAGTGTTGCAAAATGATCCACAATGTGTGACTGTAAAACATCTAACGCTATTAAACAGCATAACATTTATAATGAAGCTTTATTCAATATTAGGATTGACGTTGTGCACATCTATGCAAATTAACACACATTTAATAAGAAAGTGCCCCATTTGCATTTTCTAAATCACTTCAGAAGCTTGTAATGCAAAATACGTTTTAATATGAGCAATTAAGTAGGGATTTATGAGTTTCAGCTGTAGTGTCTCCCCTTAAACTTTAATTAAATTGAACCCCTCATGTAATTTCAGCCCGATCGCTCCCTCTGCCCTGGCTGAGCTGCTGGAGCTCCAGGAAACAGGACACATCTCTTCTTCTGCTGCCAGGAGGGTCAGTCAGCTGCACACACCATGCAATTATCTCCACACACACACACACACACACACACACACACACACACACACACACACACACACACACACACACACACACACACACACACACACACACACACACACACACACACACACACACACACACACACACACACACACACACACACACACACACACACACACAAACAAACAAACAAACAAACAAACAAACAAACAAACAAACAAACATCTCCTCTCAGGTGTTCCAGGAGATGTGGAGGTCACCGGGCAAGACGGCCCTGCAGATCATCCAGGAGCAGGATATGGGTCTGGTCAGTGACACCGCACAGCTGCACAACATCTGCCAGGAAGTGTTGGACTCACACCCTGACGAGGTGAGGGCTCACGTGCAAACTCTTACCCTGTAATCACTTGTTCTTACCTTGTTTTGTATGAGATTTATTTGTGTTGTGCCTCTGTAGGTTAACGCCATCCGAGGTGGAAATAAAAAGGTTCTGAACAAGCTGATGGGCCTGGTTCAGAGAGAGACCAAAGGCCGAGCCGACCCGGTTCTGGTGAGGAAAATTATACAAGAGAAGACGTCATGAAGGTCGGACTGTTGTGCAAGACCAGAGTCAAATCATGGGCCATGTGACCTTCATGATAGACGACGAGATGGCAGTGATGTTTGTAGATCTTTATGAACAGGCAGAGTAATCATGTCGCTCCATCAAAACAACATATGGTACCTGGTCTTAGGCGGGTGAAGGATCTATTGAAATTCCGGCTGAAAATAAAGTTAATATCTTTAGTTTCTGATATGTTTGTTTGTAAATACTGAACAGTGATTTCACTGGACAACAACAATGACCTTCTATTTATGTGTTTAAAAATGAATAAATGTTTTCCAGAATAATGCTCTCTGTGGCAGTGTGTTGTCAAACTATTCAGGTTATTTAGTCGATTTTGAATTCTATGCTTCAACTAATATTTGTTCATATTTTTGACCTGGTGATAAGATTGTATGAAAAAGTTCTGAAGAAAAATGAAGCACCTTTTCTGACCCTTGAAAACTTCAGATACATTTAAATGCTATTATAATAAAGAAGATTGGGATTTGAAGAACTATTCATCCAAGCATTCCTGCATTTAATTCAATATAACTGTAACAATGTACCATATAAATATTGGCATAATGGTTGTATGCTATGCCTGGAAATCACACAGGCAGAAGGTGTTGCTGCTCTGACGATGCTATTTTGATCATAAGGCAACAGTCAGCAGACATCAGACAGGAGAGCGTTCACGGAGCTCCCTCTGGTGGTTAAAGCCTGCTACTTGCCTTGTTATAAAGTCCATGGTGCATTCACATGTGTTCTTGTGTATTCAAGTACTTATCATTAACAGAATATTTAGGAGCTGTCAAAAGGTTTTCTATCTCAATGTCTACAGTACAAGGAGCCACAAAACACCTCTGGTAGAAAGAAAAGACAGTATATATTGTGTAAGGTCAGACTTGTTGGCTGAAGCAGTTGTTAAAAACGTTATGTTTAAACAGTGTAAGGGAATAGTCAACACAAAACGTACATTCTGTTCCTTTACCAGAAGTTGACTTTTATTAAAATAGGCATGCCTTTGTGTCTCAAACTTCAGCAAAAAACAGCAACCGGATCACATTAAGACAGAAATCTTGAGGCCAAATGGTGTCAGAAAGGATCAATCTTTGGAATAAGAGCCTGCTCAGACAAAACCCGGCCTATTATCTCACCTTTCTACAACGCTGTAAAACAGTCATTGTAATTCTGTGCTGGGTTTGCTACACAGACTGAATGGATCTGTGCAGGTTGAGGTGTCGGAGTGTAGTAAGAAAAGGCTGATAAAGTGCTCAGCAACATTCCTTTACCAGAGAGAAATACTTATTCACTAGCAAACTCTGGAAATGGCTTTGATTGACACAAAATACACTCCGAAGCCAGACCTCAATACATAAACGTTTGCCTGCTTTGCATCAATTAGAAACTGAATGGATTTAGAGAAAGGAACAAAAATACGTAATCCAAATTAAAAACTCAAGTTAAATACATTTTTTTGTATTATGAGCCACACATAAATGTATATTTTGTTAAATGTCTTAGGAGAATAATAAGATGGAACAATATGTTGTGCATGTCTTCTGCCCCTATGGCCCTTTCTTTTATACGTTAAAAACAGACAGCTTCAAGTCAAAAACCTCATTCCTGTGTAAATCCATTCAAAATCATGCAATGCAGAGAACTCAAATCATCATTTAGGCACTAGTTATAAGTATACAAGTATTTCTGTCCTGGTAAATTCATTAAGACAGCAGAGGCATGCTTTGTAACAAAATATATCTCTTGTATATTCCAATTTTAACAAACGTGAAATACATAGACTAAAATAAAGGCGATTTACAAACAGTTTGCCCTCTGTAACCATTACAATGAGATGTTTTCAACAGATGCAAAACGACATCCCTCCCAACAGAGATATATAAGATTTATCACAACTACAACACCCCACATAATCCACAAATAGAAGATGATGACAAACTATAACAAGTATAACTTATCTACCATAACCTTGTGGCAAAAGAAACTTAAATACTCCTTCCCATTGTGAAAATATCCCAATTCATTATACCCACAATATCATTGATTTGCATAGTGTTTTGTGTCATTACAATTTCTTTTCTTACAATATTTACATTATAAAGCATCACTAAAGTAAGGCAAATTAAATATAGAACGACCAATCCTGGTTTTGGTGCTCGTGTCTGGAGATCATGTGAGTGACTAGTGCATTGTAGGAAAATAGCTTCACCAAAAGGCTGTTTAAGAACTGAGAGAACAGAACGTGAATTAAAAGACTCCTGAGGTACCGTCATGACTTTACAGAAAAACACCAAAAACAAACGTACATCCAACCCACAGACATTTAATGAAAACACCAAAACGTTTTTAAGTGACCCCCTTTGGCAACACTTAAAACTTAAGTTCTGCCAAAGAAATTGTAGTAATGTAATAGTTGCATAAGAATAAAGTTTCGATTTTTTGCGATGATCCTGCTGCCAGTCGGCTACAAAAGTGTATCTTTAAGTTACATTTGAATGCTGTCAATTTAAAGGCTTGCCCGCTGAAAGGGACAGAGGCTCGATGTGTGCTCGGGTGTGTTTGTAGACCTATAGCAAAGAGGCATCAACTTTCCAGAAGGGCCACCTGAGTATTCAACCGAACCAAACTGAGCACCAGACATCTTGCTGTGTGAGAGAAGACATTCAGAAAGTTATTTAAAGTTCAAATATGGGCTGATGATTGCTTCAAAAAATGCAGTTTTTGTTCAAATAATCTCTCTACAGTCTTTGGTTGGTGGACTTGAAGCGCTCTCCTTTGAGCACAATGGGCTGGTGCAGGCTTCAGCAAACAGGTCAATATAAGCCGTCCTTCTCGACTGCCAAACAAACCTTTACAGAACTACAAAAGGTACAATTAAAAAGGATAAGAAATTGATTATCTTCGCTTGGAAAAAAATAAAGATATTTTAAATAATTGTAATAAAATCACTGGATCTGAGAAGTTTCTTCAACAAGTAGAGCCTGAGAAGGACACAACAAACCACTATTAAAGAGTCTTTTAAAGTCTTTCAGAGTCAAACTGGACACGATTACTCTTCCATAGGAATGTAGGATAAGATGGAGTGCTCTTGTGCAATGGCAGCCAGTTCTTTGAGGAACTCCGTGAAGAGGACGGTAGCAAAAACCTCTGTCCGATCCAGAGAGATGGCTTTGGGTTTTGGTGGCGGGGAACTCTTCAACATCCTCGCTGCCTCGCCGTGGGACGAGTGCCTGCTGCTGTCTGAAAACAAGAGGATGTGTTATATAGTATTAGCAAAGTATTTATTAATAAGTATCAGCAGGATGGTAGGATCTTCAAGAAAAAAAGAAAACGAGAAAGGACCCTAACCCCCCTCCCCGTTAACCAACTGAAATATTCCCTTTAAATTATCTTTCCAAAAACATAGTTCTGACAAGATCTTTTTTTTGAAGCTTGTACAACTCTGAAACCACAGGGAAGCTAGTTCAATACAGGCCTTACACTCCAGGGTTCCACTGCTTCAGTGCAAAGGGACATCACTTAACAAAATCAAGTAGAATTTATTCTGATTCCCAAACAGGAGCTGCAAAAACAGCCGATAATGAATGCTAATGTTGTTTTGAACTCGGCCCATTTTTGAAAGCAAGTTACTGAGATGGAGGAATTACAACATGCAGTATATATTCTGTTCAGCAAAATAACCCTCAAAATAAAAAGTAATGTAATCTCAAGTCAATCACTCTCATCGTGAACTGAAAATATATTGATTAGGTAAACTCCAATTATGTTTGTTAAAAAAACTTAAACATCTGTAATGATAATATTAAAGAAGTAAACTCCATCATGTTTTGACTTGCAAATAAATACAGCAACAGTAACACGTTTTGGGAAGTGAGCTCTGAAGCTACCACTAGCAGTTAGCTTAGCTTTGCGTTAACACTGGAAGAAGCTAGCTGCTGCGGACCCGATGTGTAAAAGCAATCTGCGTACAGTCCTCACTAAAGGTCATTGACTAACACTTTTTTATCATGTTTGTTTCCTCTATGTACAAACGTGACACAAAAATACAGTATTCTTTTTGTTTTGCTAAGCTAAGCTAACCAGCTGCTAGCCTCTGCCTCATTTCACAGATACGAGAGTGGTATCAATCTTATCATCAGCAACAAAGCTTATATGCATATTTCCTAAAACATAAGACTATTCTTTTAAATTTCATCACTTACATTTCGCAGTAAACCCAACTTTCATTTGAAATGATCGTTGAATAAGAATGTTGTGAATACCTGATGTTCATGTAAACCTATAGATCTATGTGTAAAAACCATAGGTAAAAACAGATTCCAACAATAGCTAGCAAAGAAGCAAGGATTATAGAAAGGTGTGCTGTCACCTGCTGCCATGAAGGAAGTCTCCCTAGCCAGCAGCCAGTGTTGGGCAGTAGTTATCAGCTCTGGGAAGTCTTTCCTGGAGGCAGCCTGCTCTTCTATCTGGTTCTTTAGAATGGCAAGAACCTGAGGGGAACACAGAGAATAACCTGAGGATTACTTTACATTCACACATCTGCAGTATTTACACTGATGTCATTAAAGCAACATGAATTAGAACAAGCAGCCTGATTTTTCTAATCAAGGATCTCTTGTTCAGTTGTAAATGAAAAAACAGGAAGAGCAAAAGAAGCAGTCTGTATTTCATCTCACTCTAGAACAACTCTCACTGACTGAAGGTTGACTGCATGTTTCAACATCTTTCAGGGTAGCAACAAAACACAAATCAATTAATTTGTTTTTCTTCCCTTTGTCAAGGTGACGACACACAAGCCTCAGGGGAAGGGAAATTAAATAAAAGGCTCCTGCCTGCACTCGCAGACAATGTATGTGTTTTACCTGGTAAAGAGAACGGACAGTCGGCTGAAAGACTAAGTTGGTGTTGAGGAGGAAGGAGCGCAGCAGAGGCTGAGGGTAGGTGGCCAACTGGGCCAGGATGCCCGTCAGAAGCAGGTTGACGTGAAGCGAGTTAGACAGCATGTTCTCCAGACGAGACAACAGCACACTGACAAATGGGCCTGCAGGAAGAATAATCACAAACAACATTTGATTTGTGCTGTCCCAATGATTGGTGAATAACAGGGCTGCTGCTAAGCGAACATTTCACTTACCAGTAAAAGGTGCCGACTGGTTTCTACCCGCACCTCCGCCGCCAAGCTTGACCCCAAATGGTGAATGCACTTTCTCTGGCTCTGGTGTCTCAGCAGAGAAGGAGGTGAAGTCCATCTCCTCCTCCTCTTCCTCCTCTGCAGCTGTGATAGGCTTCTTTAACTGTGCATCAGGTTTGACCTGTTTTCTCGCTGCCTCAGTGTCCAACGTACGGATGAGCTCCTCATACTGAGCCAAAAGGTCGTCCCTCTGCTCGGCAGATGTGGTGTTTTGAGGGTGGGAATTACAATCCGTCTGACCTTTGGCCTTTGGGTCCAAGCTGTTCATATCAGACATCCCTGAAGCTGGAAGTGTAACACCGAGTCCGTCCTTCAGAGGAGCCTCTGCTGAGCCTGGTTGGCTTTCTTCAGATTCAGAACCAATGCGTGTGGGCTTTATCTGCTCGACCTCTCTAGTGTCTTTCTTGGCAACAAGATCATAAACCATCACATCGTCCTCAAACTCATTTTCCTCATTATATGAGCCTTTTACCAACATGGTGGCTGTTTTCCTCATCTCCTGGATGTGCTGCGGGAGCTCAGCAGGAGGTTCCTGTGCAGGTTTACTCTCCACAGGAGCCTCATGGGTCTGCACTGGGCACGCATCGTAGCTATCATCCCACTCCAGCTCCATCTGGGTGTTGGAGGCCGGCTCTGTGTTCTGCGGCGGGATTGGTCGAGGGCGAGGCGCGATCAACTGTGGAACTTTCCTGAGAGCCATCTGAGTTTGCCGACTCTTCAGCGACGGCTCCTCGAGGACGCCGGGCTGGTATTTCTCCGGAGGGGGGTCCTCGCCGTCATACAGCGCTGACCACACCCGGCAGGCCCGTATGCAGCTGCTGATGCTCAGCTGGGCGTCGTAGAGGTAATGGAGATAACTGACATCCAGGTAGACCTCAGAGCCGATGGTGCAGGAGTTACCTGAGCCATCATCCTCTCCCAAGAAGCTCTCATTTTGCTCTGGAAGATAAACAGATGGAACATGTTGATAGGAGCTGACGTGCAGCACCTCAGCGCAGCGCTCACACGGAGCAGAACTAATGAGTTTGACATGAGCCACAGGGGGTAAAGTGATGTAAACAGCAGGGGATCTCACTATTTGATATAATACTCACAATCCTTCCAGTAATATGTTCATGTCCTCGATAAATACAGATAAACATAGCCTCCTTGGCTGAGATAAAGTGGGTTGGATAATCTATCAAAAATAATTGACACAACCTGTATGATCTTTTCTTATCTGACTTTATTTAAATGTCTTCCTGTTCCCAGATCAGAGTAAATGCTTTGGTGGGTACGGTGTTATCAAGACTCATTAAAAATATGCCAAATTCAGCAAAAATGAGATCCAAGCTGTAATGAATCCATCACATTTCTCCCCCTAATGTCTTGTCTTTCTCACCCGTGGCGCTGGTGTTGTTGGGGGTCTCTCCACCCTTTGAAAAGAGGATGGAGTCCAGCTGCCTGAGGGGCGGGGGGCTGTGATCAGGAGAGCAGCAGGACGGTGTTAACGCCAGGATCTTGGCTGCAGACACAGAGTAGCAGTCCCTCTCCCCCACAACACGTCTCTGACTCAACATCATGTGATTACAGGGGATCAGGTACCTGGGGGGGCAGATGGGAACGGATCCTGTTAGGAAAACCAACGGGTGGTCGTAGGAGGGGGGAGCAGACAGATGGCAACACAAGTTTGCTCGGTGGGAGGTAGAAAGTAAAAGCTCATCTCATCGTAAACCAATTAGATGTTCCAATTCCATGCTTCATAACTGGAGTAAGTCTGCATGTTTGCCACTCACCTCAATACGAGCTGCAGCATCACGTCTTCACAGTATAAGCCAATGAGAGTGCGGAAGAGTGCCAGGGACACGGTGCCCAACTGCAGAGATGAATGGAAAGATACAATGAACACAACCAATTAAAAAATCGATCAACAATTTTGATAAGCAATCAAATGTTTCAAAGGAAAAAGTAGCAAACATTAATTTATCTTAGCTTCCTAGATGTGAGAATGAGTGCCATGTTTTCTTATTGGATATTTGTATATGTAATATGTTTTGGTTCATATACACTTTAAATATGTCTGAGATGTGTTTTATAACTTTATAACTATGTTTTCCTATTTTTAGATGAATTGTGTCATCTGCTTTGTTCTGCTATGTTTGTTATGTTTTTAATTGGCTGAGGTAGGCGATGGGGTGCGGAGTAGGGAATACAAAAAAAAAATTGGGCTTAATGCCGCTGCTATTAGGGAAAAGATATTTCTTTAAAGTCACTTTTGCTTTGATTAACCTGGAGAATTACGAGGGTTAAGAGAATTGTTTAAAATAAAATATGAGCTCGTGTAATTTCTTCTTTCAGTCAGAGGCTAAAACAGCAGCATGAAGAGCATGAGTAACTTTGAATGAACTGAACATCAAAGGTAAAAGCAAATGGGTAAAAAGATGAAATGGTGAATATTTGCATGTCAATATTTCATTTTGCTCATGGGTATTTTT
>NC_136912.1:14127726-14215226 GCF_949606895.1 Notothenia rossii | reverse complement strand
CTTCTGTTTTTGTTTTGTTTTTGTCTGAGATGGGAATGTCATCTCCTATATGTTATTATGTCCCTGTTTGTGTCTATAGCCTGTACAAATACAAAAAAATATATATATATATATATATATATATATATATTTGGCGGCCCAATTGCAATGCCTTCGCGGACCACTAGGGTGCCGCGGCCCACAGGTTGGGAACCGCTGCTGTAGATGTAAAGCAGAAGAGGCATTGCATAAGGTGAAGAGGAGAATACTGACCTTGTGCAGAGCTGGTGCGAGGACAGGCACGAGGAACCCGTTGTAGATGTAGCCAACCAGCTGGTCTCTGATATCAGGGTGGGCCACCTGGGAACGGTCACATGGCGAGTCAATAGTGCATTCAGGCAGAAGGTGGCAGCCATTCAACACGTATAAATACATATTTCATGTGTGCAGCCTGGTCACATGTTTTCACCTGAATGACGGCGTTGCAGAACTCCAGGGAGTTGAGGAACTGGACGAGGGGGGGCATCTGCAGCCAGTCCTCTCGGTGCAGGCAGTGCCACTCCTCACCGGGAACCTCCAGCTTGGTGGGCAGAGACGAGTAGAGGCCGCTCAGCCCTGTGGCCAGCACCTGAGGAGAGAGAGAGACAAATAAGATGTTTCTCCAGGGATAAATAACAGCGAGAAAACACTTGGCGTTTTTCTCTGCCCTTCAAGCTACATTAACAATATCTGTCTCTTGGACAAAACATAGAAATCCTTCTCTCAGTGGCTGAAAGATCTCTCAACATATTGTCTTGAAACATTTTATTAAGTGGCGAAAGAAGACCTATAACCTTTTAGAAAATATGCGTTTACATTTGAGTTTGTTTTCAAATGTTGAAAATATGATGCACTATAATCCCTTTTTAATTTCTCTATTAGGCGACACCCTTTATTCCAAAGAAACACAGTGTGCTTTAAACCTATCATCATATGATACTCTGACATAAAGTGAATACAGATAGAATATAATGGGCTTCATTAAACATTTATGAAGCAGTGTGTGGTATAAAATAACTGTATCTAGCAGTCAGTGTACGTTTGAGCTGCACACAAAAGATTTATAACAGTGTTTTACTGCTCGCTACAATGCGCAACACTTTTGCATATCGTTTCTTCCTTTCAATTTGGATAATGTAATGCGGATGCTCTGCAGCAGCCTACGTATCGCCTGTTCCTCCTCCTCACACAGCACGACAGCATACATAAAGATTTATACCTCCTACAGGTCAGCTCTATAAATATTAAAGCAGCAAAGAGTTTTATTGCCTATAACTTTACTGGCATAGGCAAAATGAAATGGTAATTATATCACTAATGAATGCATTACAGTCAGAAAGCGTTCCATATAACAAACACTCACTATTAATATGTTTTCTCTTTATTGTTAGAGAAGTCCTTTCAAGTATTTACAAGGTGAGATTTAAAAAATCAACCCTGCAGTCTAATTCAACTGTAGGACGAGTGTATCATTAATGTTGCATTGATGTATACATCCTCTTCTATAGGATTATCCTTGGAGCTGCCAGCGGAACCAATTCAATTCAGACTCCAGTTGTTAAATTGGTATGCTATCAAAAGCGTTCTCAATGCGATGTCTGCAGCTGTGGGTAAAAGGCATTATTTACATGGGATAAGCTCGCAACCGTACCATAATCTCATGAATGCCAGACATTTGTTACATTCACCGTGATGGTGAATTGTTTCAATTGGCTTCATGAATTCATCTGCATTTGTTTGCATGATTATAATGCTCAAAAATAAAGTCTGTGTTTTTAGAGAGGCTGTCAGATAATAAGGAAAACAAAATTCCTCATACAGGAAGGTTATGTTAGTGTGTAGAATCAAAAGAAGACGGACTGAATAATCAGAATCCTCTGTTGGGACTGACCGGACAGAAGTATGTATTCTCTGCGACATGTTTGGCCACTCTCTCGTTCTCAGCAGACAGCGACATGATGAGCAGCAGAGCGTCTCTGGCCTGCTGGCCCACCGTGCCCTCCCGGTGGATGAAGGGGATGAGCAGGGAGAAGATCAGGAAGTTAGTGGCCCCCTGATCCTCGCTGGTGTGGAAAAACAGCTCCAGAATGGAAGGGTCCTTGGCCAGCACGCAGCAGAGCTGGTTGAGCAGCAGCACCAGCTCCGCCTCCACCTGCGGAGCCGTGGTGCCGGAGCAGGAGGACAGCAGCATCATGAGGGGCCGCAGGATGGGCTTGTGGTGCAGGAGGGGCTGCTGCGCCTGGCCCACCAGCATCTCGTACATCTTCAGCTGCTCCAGCTTCATGTCGTCAGTGAACTCTCTGCGCAGGCTCCACACGAACAGGCGCTCCATCACGTTCTCCATCACCACAAACTCCAGGATGGGGCCCATGGCTCCGGCCTGCCCGCTGTCCTCCTCCATCAGCAGGAACAGCATGTGCTCCACATAGTTCTGCACGGCGTTCGACTCGTCTCCGGGGATGGGGCCGAACCGAGAGGCGCCGCTGGAGCTGAGGCTGATGACGCTCAGCGGGTGCAGGGTGGAGCTGCTGCGCAGGGGGTCATGCTTCTCTAGGATCTTCACCACCTGCAGCAAGAGACAAGAGGAATATATTCATGTTAAACTGAACACATTGTCATATCATTCTTTTTTATTCAATAGTAGTTTTGTTACAGGACATTTCTTTTAAGTTAGACGTTTTTGTCCTTTGGCTAATAACTACATTTAAAAACATGGAAAGGGACATAGCCATTGCTTTTATAATCAGACTTTAAAATAAAGCTTTAAGAGATAAGGCTGATCAAAAACTGGTAAAAACAAAACATTATTTTGACTTGAATTCTTTCTTCAATATATATGTATCATTTGTTTTCCTTCTTATAAAACACAAACAATTCAGTGTGAAATAGGAACATTTCTTATTGTTGGTCCACCCAAAATAGTTGTATACACGAGAAACACTGCTGCACTCCGTTACAGACTGACGGCCAACATTTTGAAGAAAACGAAGTGAAGATTGACAGGAAGTCAATCAACGAAATCCAAGGAAGAAGCAAATTGATCGCTGGGATTTAAAAAGTGCAAAAAGCACAGAATTGGTTTCCATTTGTGTCGACAGAGAGGATTTCTACCTTTACCACTCGCATAATGTAAAGCATATGCAGCTACCCTGTAGAGTGTTGACCTATGGTACAAGTTTCTCTTCTTTTGTGGCAGATTCATCTTATTTGTATAGATATTGCCTGCACAGGTAAACTCCTTCTCTTCTCTCTGGCAGGTTAATTATCAACAATGATGGGGTGTAAACAGAGCCGCAGCACAGTGCAGATCAACTCAGATTGGTGGCACACAGTGAAACAGTCCTTTGTGTATCCAGCCCCTCCCTTGTGTTTTGGCTGCGTAGAAACCAGAGTCACAATAATGGAGCCAGTGTCCCCGGCCTGCCACTGCTGCCATGACAATAACTGGCTGAACACACGAGAGCCCGGCCGGTGGAAACAAGAGAGCAGAGTTTATAATACTCGAGCTCGAAGGGGCCGGACCTGATCCGACTGCGGCCATTACTGCAGTGACAGGAAGGGCTCAGGTTAGAAAAATCAAGTATGACGTATGGAGTCAGATTAATAATGATACTATGAAGGTCAGTTTGAGACCAGGTTAATGTTTGTTAAACTATGACGCCTTCAGTGTGATTGATGATGTGTTGCCTCTATGGGTTTAGAATAATATTTCTACTGCAGGGATATGACCTTTAGAAATAAAAGCTGCTTTAAAAAGGTGTTAGAAATAAACAATGTGTTTCATATGTAATAATCTCAGCTGCCAGGGAGTAAATGCTGCACTTTCACCTTCCCCACTCAGCGAGGTGCCGTTAAGCAATGCCCAAACAGATCAGACAAGGTGTGTACAGGTGTGTGGACATCTGTGAAAGTCTTTGAAGGAAAAGCACTGCTCTCAGTGATTGCTCCCCTGAATAAATAAAGGTTAAAAGATACGTCCACTGAAGGGAAAACTAAACTAGATCAGAAGAATTTAAAACTCAAAAAGCAATAATGATGTAACACAGATGGTTGAACTTCTCTTAAAAAGTTGTGACAGTACATCATACCTCATTCACACCAACGCAACTCCGGTTCAAGCTCCGTGCTAGAGCTTTTCAGGTTCAGAGCCGGTTCTTCGGTTTAGCTCCGGCTCTTTTCACACTGCCCAGAGTCCGACTGGCGCTGCGTCATTGCGTCATCGTTTGCGTCATGACGTAACCGTTTGCGTGCCTGCTTCATAAAGCCAACCCGCGCGGAAACCCCTCACAGCTGACACCGACAACAACAATGGCCGATTGTGCTCCAGCTTCCTCTGTACCTCTTCAGAAGAGCAGATTCCCAGTAGGTAGCTGGTCTCTTCAGTGGACCACTGCTGCTTGTTAAGTTTCTCCATCGTTGTGTAAAAACTGGATAAAACGCCGGCTTTTTGTTGTTGTTCAGGAGTTGATCCCGCCCCTGCCCCTGCCCCTGCCCCTGCCCCCGCCTCGACTTAAGCGTGACGTATGAGGTGCTTTTGCTCTGGCCGGACAAGTTTTTGGTGCTCAAAATGAACCGGATTCCGGAGCTAAGAGGCTGCTCCGCTGCGCTGTGAACAGGAAAACCCGGTGCTTTTCAAGCTCCAGCTCCGAACCGGCCCTGAAACACCGTTGGTGTGAATGAGGTATTAGAGTTCTATTTCTACGCAGATTACAGTCAAATTGGCTGAAGCAGGTGTGAGTGTCTTTTCTTAAAGCTGCTATAGTTGTAACATTAGTCCACCCACAAAGTAAAGGCCCAGATAAGTGTTTTGACATGAATCTTGTGCATTATCAATGACAGTAGTGTGACACTTAACATCTGAGCTTTCATTTCAGTTGACGGATATTGACAGAAATGTTTTTGTTACCAGCGAAACCAGATTTTCTCAACTGCACACTGGATGGGGGTGTTTCCACATAAACTGCACACGTCACTAAACAGAAACAGTGACAGGTTTATTGAGGGCCAGACACTGAAGTAGTGTCAGTGTGGTCCTTGTCATTATGGCTCTTCACTGTCTCTAGTTATCGGTATTTTGCAGCCACAGCAACAGAGCGATCACTGAGAAAGTCACAGTAAACACACACAGCGCTGCATGAGGCCTGCAGAGCGACAGATAACACAACAAATGATCATAAACCTTATCTTCCAGTGCAACAGGAAGAGCTTGTTACAGAGGGAAAGGCCATCACTACTTACAACACCTTACTCGGATTTCAAGGTTTTCCGAACTGAAACCAAAGTCAAGAGCACTCTTATCGGGCTGCAGATTAGCTAAGCATGGTAATAAGACTCTGCAGGAGTGAAATTGTGCTGCCAGTTTGCCTAAAGCAAAACAAGCTTTATTAATCTGGAACAGGGAGTACTCGTTTTGTCTGCTCATATGCTGGGACTAGTGAAGGGGGAGGCCTAGGAACATTTAAGAAAAATTACGGAGACAGGACTTTATGCAGGAGTCGAAAACAAAATACAATGTAACCCTACCATCATGATCGCTGCAAAGTCTGTCTGCCAAGCCTGCTAAACCTGGCAACCTACTAGAACAACTTTGTATTCAAAACAATAAGCTCACTTACAATACAGTAGTCCAACTTCAAACTAAATCCAACAATACATCTAACAGATACATCCACACAATGCATGTCCCTGGAAACATTTATCTATTCCAAAAATGTATAAAACTGGTTTGACAAAATGAATCTGAGCCCCAGGCCCACTTACTGGAACATACTTACTTTTGTGATAAGTACAATTCCAAGGTCAATAACAAAACTAATGTAAAATCCTCAATAAACTATGGAATGTAATATATATCCGAAAACACAAGGGACCAACAACAATAATAGATTTAGCATATAACAATTGTGTCAATAACTCCTGACTTAAAACAAAGTTCCCCTCCAGACATGTTCTAAGAGGTACACTCTGTTCTGAATAATGACGCGTCTCATTCAGTATTTTTTAAGTACTCTTAAAATTACACCTACTCTTTCTCCCTCTGTGGCAAATCCATGATTTATGAATACGCAATTATCCTTCAGTGCAAAAGTTTAACTACTGACCACAAGACACCTCCTACTTCACAAACAAGATCATTCTCATGTTTTTGTGCGCTTTTCTGCATCGCATTTTGTGAATGGTCAAATATGCAAGTTGTTATATTACAAAATGCTTTTAAGTGTGCAACTTTCCTCCTTCATATGACGATTGTGAAAACAGCTTTCCGGCGTCTAACAGAAATACTACTTTATTTCTCCCTCTCTGACTCCAGGGCAGCTACACTAAACTGCAGTGTGGTTATGGTCAGGGAGCGTTGGCAGTGTGAAGCGGACGGCCTCAGACTCCTGGCTCTCTGCAGCAGCAGTGTGTGTCCCTGTTCACCCCTGTGGGTCCTGGCAGCCTGAGAGACCTGCTCCTCCTACGCTGAGAGGAACAAATGATACACAGAAGGACAACTGCCAGGCACTGAGGGGTCCGAAAGTGTGTTTTAACCAATTGTCAGCTGCCTTTATGTTGGCATAAGTGGCTGTCAGTGTGGGGTCTGACTCTTGGAGGCGCTCACAGCTAAATTGAGATGTGTTTTTATTACATGTCTCACAAGATGGGCTTGCAGGGAGGGCTGTATGAGAAAAATAAAGCAATTTTTTTTTTTTTAAATATAACAACAAAAAGAGTAAAGTAACTAAATCTATGAAATAAGTGTAGTGGAGTAAAAGTACTAGATCTCCCTCTAAAAATGTTGTAATGAAATGGAGTAAAAGCAAAAATCTCTACAAAATGTGAATACTCAAGTAAAGCCGAATAACCTCAGATTCCTACTTCAGTACAGTGCTTGACGGAATATATCTGTGTGGTTTAATGCTCATGTGCAGAGCTTCTGAGAGTGGTTTTGACCTTTTCATTTAACTGGGAGCCGTGTATTTCCAGTCAAACTAATCCTTTAAGTGAATAGACTCTTGATTTAGAGCTGGCGTTTACCTGAGCCCAGTGGTTCTTGAACACGATCATGCAGGTCTCTGGATCCACCCCCTTCAGTACCAGAGCCTGCCCATCTCGATTTCCATTGGCAACCATGGAGGCCATCATGGTGACCGGATCACACGCGGGTTAAACCATGTCAGAGGCAGGAGAGGGAGGACATTCCTGACTGCTTACTGCGTGCAACCGTAACCAAAGAGGGAAGCATAATCACAGAGGACCTGGGGAGGCAAAGAAAAAACAAACACAAGCAGATATTATAATACAGATGGCTGAAAAAAGTTCATAAAATAGCAGCACAGATGCACAGATATGACTGGAGTGCATTTCTCTCCCTCTGCATGGCTAGACAGCAGCTATGACAGGCATGCAGGAAAGAGAACAATAACAGGCGATGTCAGATGACTCCACAGAGGAGACACCCAGCTCCACTTTGGTTCACAGTTGTCTGCTGCTCTCTGGACTTCGGACTGAGCTGTCAAATTGCTTTTGGACTACCTCAGACGCCCAAAGTGGATTCCTGCATCTCCCCTGACATCACTCTCATTACACAAACAGTTTCTGACATCAGAAAGCGAACAGCGAGTGGGTGTGAACAACTCAAGAGGGGAGCTGGGGGGGAGAAGACATCTTATTTAGGCAAGTGAGTTCTGCTTTGCTCACATTGCTTGCTTGTTTTTGGAGAAAAAAAGTATTACTTATAGTTGAAAATAGCCTGAGGGCAGCTTTGTAGATCAGATCCAACACTCACATTGGCACCGTGGACATTTGGAAGACGACCACTTTTTCCCCCAGAAAGGAACTCATTTGATGGTTTCCTTGGAGAGGAAATTACTGGAAAGATTGACTCTGCTAAACAAGACAGTCTTTTTTATTTAAACACTGGGAACAGAAATAGTAGAGTGTTTGTTTTCTTTAAATATGAAAGAAAAAAAACGTAGGATAAATCCAGTTCTCTGCAATAACACTGTACAATGTTTCCATGACACGCCTGCACTCTAACAGGAAGGATGTCAGGATTTTGCCTTATCTGTCTGAGTGTCCCCTGTGTGCAGACAGTGAATGTTTGTGACGACTATCATTACAATTTCAAATGATGTCACATGTATATGAAAATCATAGTCACGCTCAAAGGATAAGACTCAACACCCAGGCAAGCAGCTCTGTGAGACTGTATTTTGCACCATGGTGTTTTTAGCTTTCATGCTAACATTAGGGCGGCGAAATCTACAATTTGTTCTGGATCAAGCACTTAAATGTTTTGTCAGTGAAATGTCACTTCTAGTTATTAATGGCCATGCCAGTTTCTCAAATATGTTTTTAATATCTTGTTTTGTCATTACTAAATCCAAAGATATTGACTTTAGCGTGATGTGTAATAAAACAGAGAAAAGCAGGAAATCTCCTTTTTACAAAAAGCTGAAAAAAAACATTTGCTGCCATTTTTGTAAGAATAATTTAAAAAAAAGGTAAATCATCAGTTTTGCATCCATTAGGACATAAACGAAATAATCATAAAATGACATGTTTAATTTGTCCCAAACCTAGTGATGCCACCAAAACAAAGGTTCAAAAATCGTACACTTTTATACCAATCCTTTAAGGAGATGTTGAGATATTTCACTGACTCGGCTGGTGGTGGTAGAGGTAGTGGACCACCAAAGTTATCCTGAATCATTCCCAAATGTTATTGAAACCCAGCCAATTCTTGTCAACACATTTCCCTCAAAACCACAAAGGTAACATGGTGGCACTAGAGGAAAGGTCAGGGAATCACAAAAGCTGGTTCTCCTCATCCTCAGGGGAATATGAACTTCTTGTTCATGTATCGTAATCCATCTAATGGGTTTATAAATATTGCCCAAAGCTCTGGACCAAATGACCAAACAACATCCCTGGTGCCACACCGCTAGCGTGGCAGAAAGGGACACGACACCAGGACAAAGTTAAACCCTCACACACAACACAATGCAGGATCATGTTAACTCCACAGGGGATCAACTGTAAGACACGCAGCAGCTGCATGCCACAACACAAAATTAGAGCCTTTAGCTCCTGCCCCTTAATGTGCCTCTAAACCAATCACAGCTCATCTCCTTCTTTTGAATCCAATTGTGCCTGAGTAACACAGAAACATTCCCACCAACCACTGAGTTCAGGCATAACAAGGAACACACAGTCAAACTTTCACCATCTGCTTCCAGTTAGGAGAAGTGCCGGCTGGTTGGATTCCTGACGAGGAATGTAAAGACAGCGTGGAGAGTGTGTCTGACTCTGTGTGTGTGCGTGTGCGTGTGCGTGTGCGTGTGTGTGCGTGTGTGTGTGTGTGTGTGTGCGTGTGTGTGCGTGTGTGTGTGTTTTCTTACCTCTGATAAACCATCTTTAACAGGATTGTGGCGCTAAGCAGACGAGGACCTCATTCTTGACCTGTCCTGTTGTCACACACAAAAATAAGAGAGAGATGTCAAAGAAGAAGCAGGAAATGAGTGTCCGTGTGAGAGGCAAGGCATGTTGGGAAGTGACGGGACGTGAGTAAATCTCTCCAAAAGCCACTTGGACGGAGATAGAGAGGGAGGAGGTTTGATGAAGGAGGGAGGACAGAGCAGGAGGGGGAGGGAGTATAAAAGGAAAAACATGGTTAGAGAGAAATTCTACAGGAAAGGAGGAGGTACGAGTAAAATGACAGAGACAGAGTAAGAAAAACGGTATAGAAAACAGTTGTTTCGCAACAGCACGCTTGATATTTCTGTAGGAATTTAAAATCAATGTCTCATCATCATGTTATCTTCAGTTTGAGAGAATTACACTATTGTCACTTCCAATTAGTTTCGTCATGTTAATTGGCATCCTACTCCACTGTGAGAGGCCCACTTCTCCGCAACATTACACCAAGCCGCTGTGAGAATCAGATCATGTGATGCAGCAGCTTCAAAACATTTTATAAATCATATTTACAAAACCCATTGACCGCAGAACCTCACTGCAGTAGATGTTTTGGTCTGTAACAATCTAAAATCTTCTTGGAAACAAAGCAATCTTTCGTGAAAGTGTAATGTCGTGTAAAGCGAGCGAGTGAAAGGGAGACAGATGGAGATGTGTGTGTGGGTGAGTGTGTTAAATAGAGTCATCAAACACTCATTTTGTTATTCATGCTGGGTTTGTGCCTCTCGATGCAGATTTTCCCCAGCAGCACCGAATAGACACCACACATCGAGTTTAACATTAGATTTAATACAATTTACAGGAACTTTTAAACATACAAGTAGACATTTAACATTAATCGGCTTATTTAAACACCACCGACAATCAATTGTTGTTAAAGTAGTTAATCGTGCAAGTTTGAGAGAATAGTATGGATGTTTTCAGTATTTTCTGATATTTAATAGACCAAATGATGAATCTAAAAAATAATCAGCCCTTTTTAGTTGTTCAGTGTTACAACATACTTCAAGATTAGCCTGATGTAAGCAGTGAAAAGCTTCTCTCAGACAACAATAACCTTCCTCCCCAAATCATTTCAGTGTTAAACTATAAGCCAAATAAGACTTGGATTGACCAAATCATCACAACAGAGTCTGAGTACCAGCATCTTATTATACTAAATAGGAAATGCTCGAGCAATTCTCCAGCTCACGAAAAGATCCACCACTTGTTTTTAAGGAAGAAAATTCGCTTTTTCCAACAAATGTTGTAAAGTGCTATTACGGCCCGTCCACACGGCGGCGTGCATTGAAGCTTCAACGCAGCTTCCCATTCCCTCTGAATGGGGTGACGTCACGCTTTGCCGAACTGCATTGTGGTTCCATCGCTTCGCTTTGCCTCCGTTGCTCGCTTCAAACGTTTAGAAAAGTTCAACTTTTCAAGCTCCGACGGAAACGTCAGCCAATCAAATCATATACGATACGATATACGTACAATACAATATACTTTATTGTTCCCGTAAGGAAATTTGTTCTGGACTCCGTCCTGCAGTTCCGCATACATGTACATATACAAACATAGTGGACATTAAGAGACATACACATATCATCAGTCATACACCGTTTGAACAAACACAATACACAGACGCACATACTGACAATGGCGACCTATTGCACTACCCCTCAAGGACAGTGCCAGTACAAGCTCTAGCCAATCAAACCACGTGCTTGTGTGTCCGGGGCGGGAGATTCATGTGATTGGTTGTTGGTCGAGCTTCAGACACGCCCCCACCGGCAAGCTTCAATGCACGCTGCCGTGTGGACGCTGCGTTAATGAAAGTCATGACCTACATCTTGCTCTCTTTACTGTAACTCCTGTCACACAGAGGGAGATCCTACGTCACTGCTCTACTTGCTCAAAATAACCTCAAATACTGTAGAGCCAGTATGGGACGAGCAGAGCACACTAAAATATAGGTTGTTAAAAATACACATGTTGAGAGTGTGTGTGTGTGTGTGTGTGTGTGTGTGTGTGTGTGTGTGTGTGTGTGTGTGTGTGTGTGTGTGTGTGTGTGTGTGTGTGTGTGTGTGTGTGTGTGTGTGTGTGTGTGTGTGTGTGTGTGTGTGAATCTGAGACCTGAATGTTACCATGGTGATGGAGCGTTGTGAGTTTATATTTGTGTGTTTAAAGTCTCAAACAGCCGGTGTTGCAGTGGAAATGAAACCCAAACCCTGCTGGAATCTCCTAATTTCAAATAATCCAATTATAGCAATTGCACATATTTTTCACTTCTACTTCTCAACATCCAGAGACATGATCAACAGAGCAGAAACAAAATCAGCGTCGGATTTCCCTCAATGCAGATAGTTATACACAGCCATACACTCACTGTGTACTCTATTGGTTTCCACAATAAGAGGACATTTAGCGTACAATGTTTACCAAATGTCACGACAGTATCCAAGAACCAACACTTTTGAAAAATGGTTTACTAAGTGGTTTTTCATAGTTTTTATGACACAATGCATGACTAGTGGACAGCAGGTTCATTACAAATCAAAATCAGGGAGAAATAACTTATTGTTTAACATGAAATTAGAGAAAGGTACATTGTTGCTTTGTTTTTTTAACTGAACAAAGAGATCAAATGCACTGAATATACTCCTCTCCTTTTGACTTTTTCCTTTGATTTATTTACTGGGCTGTGAGTAAAGGAATAACAAGCCAAGTGTTTTATCGCTTCAACAATTTTTAAAATCATTCTTTTACTGCTTTTGTGTTATGTTTGTAGATACAATGCACCATAAATCAAAGCTTTGCCTGTGTTAAGTATTATTATTTGATGACGCCCTTAGTCTGTGTACTACGGTAGCAGTCGCACTGTTATTCTGTTCTTGTATGAAGGTACGTCCTAATGTGACGTCACTACGTTGACTGTTGTCAGTCTGTGAATAAACTTACCGGAGACATGCTGAAGAGAATACCGAGTCTGATTTACTTATTGTTCATACGCGATTCATGTGCACCCAAGCTTAACAGGTTATGGGCCCAGGCAGAGTTGGACACAAACCGACTTGGAGATAAGTGAGTTAGATTATCGGAAGAAGTGTTACGCGACGTATTACGCGTTAGCCAATTAAGCTAACAAGCTAGCTTAGCAAGTGAAGTATATTAGCAAGCTAGTAGCCCTCGCGGTAAAGTTGGCGCGCAAAAATGGCAAGCAGAGAAACAGGTCTCCTGGCACCGCAGCTCTTATTCAAAGGATGTGAAGATAAGTATGACCTTTGGGAAACAAGATTCCTAGGCTGCTTACATACTCTGAGGCTAAAAGAGACTATCTTACATGAGCCCACCGGTGCTGATCAAGAACAGCTAGATGCAGATAGAAGGAAGAATGCTGATTGCTATGCTGAGCTAATAAGGCTGATAGATGATAAGAGCCTGTCGCTAATAAGACATGAGGCCGCAGATGACGGCAGGAAGGCTCTGAAAATACTGAAAGAACATTATTCAGGGAAAAGCAAGCCGAGGATAATAAACTTATACACGTCGTTAACGAGGCTGCACATGGCAGACAACGAGAGTGTTACCGACTACATGATAAGGGCAGAGAACGTGATTACAGCCCTGAGAGATGCAGGCGAGACCATGAGTGATGGACTGACCATAGCCATGATACTAAATGGGTTACCAGACTCCTTCAAGCCATTCGCCGTCCATGTAACACAGAACGAAGATAACGTTACGTTCACAGACTTTAGAAGAAGATTAAGGGTCTATGAAGAGTCGGAGAAAATGAACACAGCAGAATCCACAGATAATGTGATGAAAACATGTGCAAGGCAAGGCCGAGGCACCAAGACGCACGCTAGCAACAGAAGAGATGAAGATGCCAATGTGACGTGCTACAAGTGTGGAATAAAAGGACACATATCAAGAAAATGTTTTCGTAAAGTGTGGTGCGGTTACTGCAAAAGGAATACACACGATGAATCACTCTGTAAGAAAAAGGGGGGAGAAGATGGTGCCAGAAAAGTCGCAGAGGAACAGAATGGCGACCAAGACCATCTCTTCAAGGCCAAGCACACAAAGGGCGGGAAACCACCAGACAACGTGAAGATGAAAGGCATCATGGTGGACGCAGGAGCGACATCCCACATCGTGAACGACATCGGAAAGTTTAAAAGCTTCGACGATTCATTCCAGCCCGAGTCTCATTCAGTGGAGTTAGCTGACGGGACCAAGTGCAATGGAACAGCACAGAGAAGAGGAACGGCGGTGATATGTCTATTAGACGACGCCGGACGACAACACAGAGCACAGCTACGGGATGCACTGTACATGCCCTCATACCCACATGACATCTTTTCGGTGGCAAGAGCAACAAACGGAGGGGCGACAATCACCTTCAAGAAAGGGGACAGTCACATGGTTACCAAAGACGGCAGCAGGTTTGACATCCATGAAAGTGTACATTTGTATTACTTACCAACTGTTGAGGGGAATGTTGACCAATGTAAAGGGTGTCACGACATGCAAACTTGGCATGAAATTTTGGGTCATTGCAATTACGAAGATGTACAAAATTTACAAGGTGTAGTGAAAGGCATGGAGATAAGAGGAAGTGCAGTCAAACCAGCTCAGTTGTGTGAAGTGTGTACACAGGGCAAGTTCACCCAAACGAGAAATAGGGAGCCAGACAAAAAGGCTAAGATGCCCTTAGAACTAGTCCACACAGACTTAGCCGGTCCCATGTCAACACCAAGCATAGAAGGGCACAGATATACACAGTCTTTTACAGACGACTACTCTGGTACTATTTTTGTGTATTTTCTAAGGTCCAAGAGTGATACAGTGCAGGCCACAGAAAGGTTCTTAGCAGACATAGCACCTTACGGAGAAGTTAAGTGTATCCGTTCAGATAACGGCACTGAGTTTACAAGCCGAGACTTCCAGGCACTGTTAACCAAAAATAGGATTAGACACGAGACGTCTGCACCCTATTCACCCCACCAAAATGGTACAGCAGAGAGAGGTTGGCGAACTCTCTATGATATGGGCAGATGCTTACTGATAGAAAGCAAGTTACCAAATAAACTATGGAACTACGCCATACAGACAGCAGCTTATGTAAGGAACAGGTGTTACAGTAGGCGCACAAAGAAAACGCCATACGAGCTGTTCACAGGCAAAGAACCAAATATATCCAAACTTCAGAAATTTGGGTCAGTGTGTTTTGCTTACAAACAAGAGAAGGGAAAGCTCGACCCTAGGTGTGAGCAAGGTGTTTTCATAGGCTATGATAAAAATAGCCCAGCTTACCTGGTGTATTATCCAGACACAGAGAGGGTCCAAAAGCACAGATTGGTAAAATTCACAACAAAGGGGGATAAAGAAAAGGAAACACAAACACCAGAGTCATACAATTAATATGGTGATAGTGATGTACATCCCAGGGTCAAGGACAGCGATGAAAATTTTGTTGATGAATGTGATGTGGGAAATGTGCCAGGTCAAGATACTCAAAGTGGTGCTTCTGGGACTTTACCTGAACAGACTGAACGTACACAGCCGGGTAAAGTCACCGAGACTCCAAACAGAAAAAACCCACCCAGAACCAGGAGGAGACCAGCTCACCTACAGGAGTTTGAGACTGACGATACGGAGGACAAACTGCAAACATGCATGGATTTTTGTTACAGAGCAGTATGCGACATTCCTCAAACCTTCCAGGACGCCATAGCGTCACCCAAATCAAGGCAGTGGAAAAATGCCATGAACGAGGAGATGAGATCACTGGAGGAGAACGAGACCTTCAACCTCACCCAATTGACACCAGGCAAACGGGCAGTGGGGGGTAGATGGGTCTACGCACTCAAGAGTGACATTGATGGGTCAGACAAGTACAAGGCGCGATTTGTAGCTAAAGGCTACAGTCAGAAACCAGGAATCGACTATGATGAGACATTCTCACCCACAGCTGATATGACAAGTGTAAGAGTACTCATGCAAAAGGCAGCACAGGAGAACTTAATCTTACACCAAATGGATGTTAAAACAGCCTATTTACATGCACCCATTGATTGTGAAATATATATGACACAACCAGAAGGTTATGAGAAACAGTCAAAAACAGGTGAAGAGTTAGTATGCAAGTTGCACAAATCTCTCTATGGTTTAAAGCAGTCAGGCAGAAACTGGAATGCTATGTTACATACATGTTTGACTGAAAATGGTTTTGTACAAAACCCCGCTGATCACTGTGTGTATACAAGAGAAAAGCACAGCGAAAAGGTAATCCTAATAATATGGGTTGACGATCTCATTATAGCAGCCAGCAACGAGGGTGTATTGGAAAGTGTAAAGGGGATGCTCACTGAAAGGTTCAAAATGAAAAACCTGGGAAAGTTGAAATATTTCTTAGGTATAGATTTTGAGCAAACAGAAGGTCAAGTCAAAATGTCTCAAAAGAGATATGTGAGCAAAATACTGGAGAGATTTGAAATGCAGGATTGCAAGTCCAGAGACACACCATGTGAGCCAAAACTAGAATACACAGCAGACGCTGAAAACATTAAAGAGCCAAGAAAGTACAGGGAGGCAGTAGGAAGTTTAATCTACTTGTCCACATGCACTCGACCAGATATATGTTTTGTGGTCAGTAAACTATCTCAGCACTTTGCTGAACCAACTGAAGAGCACTGGAACACAGTAAAACATGTGTTCAGATACCTTAAAGGTACAGCAGAACAGGGGTTATGCTTTAAGAGAAATGACACAGATAGACTAGGTCTGAGAGTGTACAGTGATGCTGACTGGGCATCAGACGTAACAGACAGACGTAGTACATCAGGATATTGTGCCAGTCTCAGTGAAGGAAGCTCCTTGATCTCATGGAAGGCAAGGAAACAACCTACGGTTGCACTATCTACCTGCGAGGCAGAGTACATGGCCTTAGCATCAGCCATACAGGAATACATCTACTTAGAACAATTACTCAGAGGTATAGACAAATACAAATATGCACAAACAAAGGTGTACGAAGACAACCAAGGTACTATAGCATTAGCCAGAAACCCAGTAAACAGGCAAAGGTGCAAGCACATTGATATTAAGTACCATTTCATAAGGGAGACTGTAAATAGTGGAAAGGTAATTTTGGAATACTGTCCTACTGAGCAAATGATCGCTGATGTGATGACAAAACCAGCCACCAAAATAAAGCTAAAGAGGTTTGCTCAGGATATGTTTGGCACCTAGAAGGGCAAAGAGTTAACATAGTTAAGGTAAAAGAAAAAGAAGCCTTATTTTGTTTTGTTCTCAGGTAACCCAGTAAGCTAAGAGCGAGTGGGGGTGTTAAGTATTATTATTTGATGACGCCCTTAGTCTGTGTACTACGGTAGCAGTCGCACTGTTATTCTGTTCTTGTATGAAGGTACGTCCTAATGTGACGTCACTACGTTGACTGTTGTCAGTCTGTGAATAAACTTACCGGAGACATGCTGAAGAGAATACCGAGTCTGATTTACTTATTGTTCATACGCGATTCATGTGCACCCAAGCTTAACAGCCTGGTTTCTCAGTGTAAGAAAAAGTTTTTAGAGAGCACCTGTCCATGGACAAGTGAGTTTGGCAATTTACTTGTCCGAATACAGATTTTTCACTTGTCCAGAAAAATCGATCGGCATCGTATTTTACATTTTCCCACGGTTTTTACGGTAAGATTTTACTGCATCACACATGGATGGGTATCGTTTGGATTTGAACGATTCCGGTTACGCTTTTCGATTCCGGTTCTTTTCGGTTCTCGATTCTAGTTCGTTGAGAGGGTACAAATAAGTCCCATGACAAACTGGGAGAAAAACATATTTATGAAAACTTTAAAGGTCCCATGTCATATTGATTGTCATCATATTGTTGAGGTCTACTAGAATAGATTTATATTGTGCAATTTTCCAAACTCACATTGGTTTCTCATACAGCATCTCTGTAAACTACGTGTATTCACTGAATTTCACTCTCTGCCTTTAACGGCTCGTTGTAGCTCCAGTAGCTCCAGCCCCCACCCTCCCTGTGAGCACAGTGTGCTCTGATTGGTCGGGACGTTGTGAATCGCGCTAAGCTCCGTGGAGGTGTTGTTTCCTTGTTTAGCGATACACAGCGAAACACAGCCAAACTCACCCTGAACACACACAAAGTCACAGCCGAAGTAAAAACAATAAGTGTGGCTTGATATTGAGTAAGAAAAAGCTTGATAAACGCTGTGAGAATGGGTCTGCAGAGAGAATTTCGCCGCGATCCCAACTGTCTGTTATCAGCCTGCAGCCAGGGAGGAGAGATCAGCAGAGCTGCTTGCACTTGTGTGTGAGGAAGTCCGTGGATTGGTCAATTTGGACCAATCAGCGGGGGCTTAACGTAACGGCTCCGCGGACGTAACGTAACGGCTCCACGGATTGGTCCATTTGGTTCTGGGTACGGTTGACATAATGCGTACCCGGAAGAATCAAATGGACAATGACGTATCTCCAACGAGGCGTTTTGGGGAGATATTTTCTGTGTTAAAGTTTTACTCGCTACAGGGTGTACTTTGAGGGTTTGTGACTCTGCAGACCGTTTACATGCATAAAAACCTTCATAACGCAGAAGGGGACGGGTAATAACCAGAAAAGCATGACATGGGACCTTTAATTGAAATCTGTATTCCTATTTACAAATCACTTCATACTGTTTAATTTTGTTACGGTTATTGAATAAAATTATATAAAAATAATTGTTTAGTTAGTTCTAAGTGAATAATTGTTTAGTTAGTTCTAAGTGGTGCAGTTTGAGAATGTACAATTGGCCCAGTCTCCTCTGATGTTAAACTGCAACCTGCCTGTGAGACAGAGTCCAACCACACAGTCTGTGTGTCCAACACATGTCCTGCAATAAACATGCTGCAGCTGCCCACTGTTTGTAAAGTGAATAAATAGTATTTTCATTTCAATAATGTTCTAATGTTAAAGTACTTATTTATCATCACTACACATGTCATTTCATTGAATGGTTTTACAAGTGGTGTTGCATAATGAGCAACAGGCTCTCCTCTGCTTACTCCCCGAGGTAAACATGATGACAAAGTGAGAACATGGGAACGGCTATTATGTCGCACCTCAGTGTTTTCCATCCCGAGAATACAAGAAGTTCTAAAGCTAGAGGCTGAAAGGAGCAAACAGTGCAAAAAGAGAAAGAGAAATGCTCGCCTCCAGGGGGTTTTGCCATTTTGTTTCTGATCTGGTTTCGGGTATTGTCAGCTTTGTGCCATCCCCGAGGTTTCAGACACACAGGCGTGGTCTGTTCAAATAGCTGGGAGGCAGGACACACCTTTTACTCAAAATAGAGATCATCTTACTTGCCATACAGGAGTTTAAAACATCAGTCGAAGTGATTTGATAAGAGAGAAGATATAAAAAATCTCATTTCATTACGCTACATATATTTTCTATATATTGTTATCAGCATTTTCAATGGTTGGCCCTAGAAGTTTACCAACAATTAGGTCTTCCTCTTCAATTGATTCCTTTAAAATCTGTATTAAATATTGTTCTCTTTCCGTCCTCCTATTAATTATTCTTCTAATGCAATTGTTTGTTTTTCCTTTAGTTCGGTGAGCAATATTTCTGTGTTTTAATCAAGGTATCATATGCCTTTGTTAAACGACATATCATTATCTGTACCTTATTCTTTTATTTACTATTTTTGTTAAGCACTTTGGTCAGTGTTTGTTGTTTTTGTCTAAGGGGGGGAGGGTGTGTTGGGTCCTTGATACAATACCCTCAACAGACAAAAGAAAAGTCAGTGTTTTGGGGTTTCATTTATCTGATCAAACCTTATACTATAATTCACATAAGACAGTGGCAACTAATGGCAACCCACTGACAGACAGGCCCATTAAAGTGATAGTAGCTGATGAAATATTTAAGGGCTACAGGTGAAGCCATTGAAAGGACAGATAGTGCATGATCTTGTAATTTATAGTCATCCTCATCCAATCAACAACACAGCAGGCAGGAAAAAGGCAATTTAATTTCTTATCTCAGTCTCCATTATTCCCTTCAGTTCCCTCTGTGCTGAACCATTTATCTTTAGCAGAGACAGATTCACTTATGATCGGAGCAAAAGATGTCTGATCGTTTAAGATCTCCAGTACACATTTAAAATGGATATCCAACTGTCTTCATTTTTTACGAATTAATTCTTTAAGGAGTAATAATATTACTGTAATTGTTTACCTGGTTAAAGTATGTCTTATTATTTTAATATGTATGCAAAACCACTTAAAATAAATAAGTGGATGGAGGACAACATTTAAGGACAATTTCACTCAATTGTTCCAATAAGTCTCTGATGAACTTCATTTTATCGTCATCATTTATCACATGGAGTATCCCCACACAAAACATGCCAAAGAGGTGCTGAATTGTTAGTGTAAATAGCTTGTGAGATAACAATGTGATTACTAAGCAGTGTTGCTCCATGCTGCATGAGCCTGTTCAAACAGACACGCAGGTGCTCAAAGAATCTGGAAGAAGAAGAAGAGGAATTAACAGCTGTACCAAACACCCAGGAGGGAAAACACACCTTTCCAAAAAGTGAGCTCAAAGTAGATAACAAGAAGCAAAAGAGAGGTGAAAAGAGCCTTCAGCCCCATTGTTAAGATCGAAGACATGAGGCTAATTTCCCATGGTGCATCTCTCCAGAAAAGCCTACAGTGGTAAGAGGGGTTTTTCACTGGATACAGAGACATGTTAACCTGCTCCTGACCCTGTTGGCAGTGGAATGTCATATCTAACCTGTCAATACATGTATTGTAGTTTATGGGTATAGGTGTGTAAAGATTTTTTTCACCGCCCAAGGAGCGAGATGTAACCATGGATACACAAAAAAGGAATGCAGCACATAACTCGGTGTCTTTGGGTTTTTTCTAACTTTTTGAATATGCTTTTTTTTAACAAGTAACCAAGTTATTCTTTTTTTTTTTAATCCATACAATTTCGAATCTCCTTTTTAGCACCAGTGTCGCCGGCCTCAAAGACCCATCATGGAGTCATTTCTATGTTCCTCCAAGAACATTGTGAGTGAGTGGTAAGGGCTATCTCCCCACTACAAGAACTAAGTGAGATTGAGGTTTTAAATGCATGCTGAATATTTAAAAATCTGTTCAGACACTGTGGGGATTTCAATGTCTAAATTGAACATTTGACTCAGGAAAAAACATCGTCAAAAACATTTAAACATAACAAATGTGAAAGGTATCCTGAATGTGTCATATGACTGTAAGAGGATATTGAGAGGGGAAACTTGGATGCATGCCCACCTAACATTCACATTGTGTAATCTAAGAAAGTAAATATATTTTCGTGTAATTCTAACCCTCACAAACTGTTAAAACCCATATGTTGAAAAAGGCTTCCTGATACCACAGGGCATAACACATATTTCCCTCTGTTTCCTTCTAACCCTCACAGGCTAAATTACCACATTGTATGTACACAATGTGGGCTGGTCGGTGACATCATTCATGTTGGTATTCAGCCCATCCCCACACGACAATAGGCTTCTGTCAGTGATAAGAATATGTTTAGTGTGGGCATATGCTATCTCTGCTCCTACTGCTTCCTCTAGCTCGTTTGCATCACGTAAAACATGTGGATAAAACACAACAGCAACAACCATGTTTGAGTGAGGACTGGAAGAATCAGCCTGTCTGAAGTTCAGAGAGGTTTATCCCCGAGAGGATGAGAGTAAACTGCAGCACTGCTCTCAAGTAATCAGCAAACTGGAGGAAAATAGGGTTTTTGAGTCCTTTCATAAAAGCCATGATACACAGTACACCTCTCAAAGGAGTTTTAAAGGGAATACATTGATTACCAAAATGCCTATCGAGCACATTCGTGTTAAATATTTGCTTGGGTGTGTGTTCTGTGAACCAGTCTATTTTTACACTTTTTCAGACCTTTTATTACCTTTGAAACAAGTTCAGTGAAGAAGAGGGAAATGTTTACTTTAGTCTTCAGGTGGCTGCACACCTGAAGATTACCTCAAATGTGTGTTATTTTCAATGCAAAACAGATGCAAACTAATGGATATGCTGGTGGCTCTTCGTAAAAGCATAAACTCTAGCCTCTTACACCGTGTGCACCACAATGTTTCACTTTATATCAGTGACTGGCACGCAGATGAATGACAACACAAAACATGCTGCACAAACATAATTTGTACTTTCAACCCATGCCATTCTGTGACAGAAGTGGATCAACCTGTTTCTGTTACGCTCTCAATGTTTCACTCTAAAGAAAAGCTTTTTGAAAAAACACAGCAGAGTTTGCTGGAGGAAAGAGGATATTTCTTTATAATAAACTGGAACACAAACAACTGGGCCAATATGTCCTTTGAAAGAAAACAAAAGACCACTCTGGGGTCTGTTTGTTTTGTATGGAGCTAAAGTCATAACGTTGTTAGCTCAACATAGGTCAGGCTAAGAAGCATTGGGAGCTATCCTGGCAGTCCAATGTAGAAAAAATAAGCCTAATTAAAACATATGTAATTTGATAATACATATTGAAACAGAAATGTAAATAATGGCAACCTTACTAATGACATAATTGCTAAGCTATGCTAATCACTTCCCAGCCTTATTTTCTTACTATCAACACAGGCATGAGAATGGTATCAACCTTCTTATCTAACATTTACCAAAATGAAATGTAATATTTTATTAAAAAGATAATAATGACACATTCAAATCTGAGCACGGTAATGAAAAAAAACTGCCAGTCCCTGTCACCACGTAGCTTTCATGCTGTCTGTGACATTTCAGGGTCAGTTTCCAGATATAAGCGGGAAAGGTTGGGCTAATCCCAAACACGGGACAAAGCTGAGCTGGCTTTGAACGTGGTGGGAAGCAGACGCAGAGACACACACACACACACACACACACACACACACACACACACACACACACACACACACACACACACACACACACACACACACACACACACACACACACACACACACACACACACACACACACACACACACACACACACACACACACACACACACACACACACACACACACACACACACACACACACACACACACACACACACACACACACACACACACACACACACACACACACACACACACACACACACACACAGTGATGGCAGAACCTTGTCCAGTAATTACACAAGTTTTTGAAAACATTATCTTGAACTTACAAAGAAAACTGTCCTTTTGGCATACTTTTTTGCAAAATCACAATAAACACTATTGCTTTTGATTAAAAAAAAAAGGCTATTCCCATTCAAAAGCATTACCTGCAAACAATCAATAACATCATGTGAAGTAGGCCAAGGCAGTAACAAGCAAGTGGAAGCGAATCTGATCCCTAACTTGTGACTTGAACCTATGTGTCACATATACAGTGGGGCAAAAAAGTATTTAGTCAGCCACCAATTGTGCAAGTTCTCCCACTTAAAAAGATGAGAGAGGCCTGTAATTTTCATCCTAGGTATACCTCAACTATGAGAGACAAAATGAGAAAGACAAATCCAGAAAATCACATTGTCTGATTTTGTCTGGTATTTTGGCCCATTCCTCCATGCAGATCTCCTCTAGAGCAGTGATGTTTTGGGGCTGTCTCCCTCCAAAGATTTTCTATGGGGTTGAGATCTGGAGACTGGCTAGACCACTCAAGAACCTTGAAATGCTTCTTACGAAGCCACTCCTTCGTTGCCCGGGCGGTGTGTTTGGGATCATTGTCATGCTGAAAGACCCAGCCACGTTTCATCTTCAATGCCCTTGCTGATGGAAGGAGGTTGTCACTCAAAATCTCACAATACATGGCCCCATTCTTCTTTCCTTTACACGGATCAGTCGTCCTGCACATGTACTGGCTTAAGCAGGGGGACACGTCTGGCACTGCAGGATTTGAGTCCCTGGCGGCGTAGTGTGTTACTGATGGTAGCCTTTGTTACTTTGGTCCCAGCTCTCTGCAGGTCATTGACTAGGTCCCCCCGTGTGGTTCTGGGATTTTTGCTCACCGTTCTTGTGATCATTTTGACCCCACGGGGTGAGATCTTGCGTGGAGCCCCAGATCGAGGGAGATTATCAGTGGTCTTGTATGTCTTCCATTTTCTAATAATTGCTCCCACAGTTGATTTCTTCACACCAAGCTGCTTACCTATTGCAGATTCAGTCTTCCCAGCCTGGTGCAGGTCTACAATTTTGTTTCCGGTGTCCTTTGACAGCTCTTTGGTCTTGGCCATAGTGGAGTTTGGAGTGTGACTGTCTGAGGTTGTGGACAGGTGTCTTTTATACTGATAACGAGTTCAAACAGGTGCCATTAATACAGTTAACAAGTGGAGGACAGAGGAGGCTCTTAAAGAAGAAGTTACAGGTCTGTGAGAGACAGAAATCTTGTTTGTTTGTAGGTGACCAAATACTTATTTTCCACCATAATTTGCAAATAAATTCTTTAAAAATCAGACAATGTGATTTTCTGGATTTCTTTTTTCTCATTTTGTTTCTCATAGTTGAGGTATACCTAGGATGAAAATTACAGGCCTCTCATATTTTTAAGTGGGAGAACTTGCACCATTGGTGGCTGACTAAATACTTTTTTCCCCCACTGTAGGTATGGCCTTTATTCAGAGTATAGCATGCTTTAATGGTGACTCAAGGACTCCGGAATGTGAATGTCCTGGTTTCAAGTCTGTAAACTGATGTAAGCCAAACAGATTTCGCACTATATAAAGATTTGAGTCCCCTCTTAACATCACTACTAATCATACAGATGACTGATTAGCCGCACATTCCTCTCATCCCTCAGAAACTTGTAACATAAAACTTGAACTTCAGTTACATTCTTTGCTGCATGTCCAACCTAGTCATGTTTAGGACGACCTTATGGAAAGGGGGTCAATTTGTAGAGATTTACCTTATTGCTGTAGCCTCTGGAAACATGGGGGAATAGATTTAGACAGCACCAGAATGAGTAGTATACAAAATACTTATAAATGGATTACTTCAATATAAAGAAAACCCAATCAAATCACACTGAACTGCTTCCCTACCATCATTAAAACCTCAACTCTTCAAATCCTTTATAGTGACAGCATTTACGAAGTGCAGAGCATAGAAAGCTACAGGCAGTGTTATATTCGGCTTTAAAGTGCATCCACAGGATTTTTAGGACAACAGCAGCCACAGCTGATGGAGGAATGCAGACATGTTTGGACATTTTGATAGAAAAGGAGGATATGGAGATGGTTAAGTTGTTATCACGTGACAAGTATGGATAAATTCAGGCACGTGATAAGAATGTGGTGGGGGTTTGATGTGATAGTGCATAGCTACCCCAAGCATGCCACACTGGTTTCCTACCAGAGCACTTTCAGCCATAGACTGATATCACCGATAATCACCACACAGCGCCACAGGAGGTCTTTCCTCTCAGTGGCAATCAAACTCTTTAACTCTTCACCCCTAAGTAAAGGGCACTGAGAACTTCAACACCAACACTATGTGCAATATACATATCAATATAATTACCATCACTGCAATACACTGCTATATATAACTATGTGCAATATTATATTATTATTATTATTATTATTATTATTAATAATGCTATGATAACGTGCAATTACGTAACTGCCAGTACGTTTTATTTTTTGCACTACTAACTACTGCTAATAATTGCATTGATTGTGTGACCATCTATGTTTCTATGTTTTATGTTGTCTGTAGATATTTAATTGCTCTTTTTGCTGCACTTTTAGTGAACAGTTTTGCTGTTGTGCTGCTGTGTTTATTGTGTTTATTGTATTTTATTACTCTAGCACAACAATTTCCTTCGGGATAAATAAAGTCTTATCTTATCTTACCTAGTGACCATGACCAATGCAAACCTGCATATAAATCATGTGATCAAAACTTAATTATCTTTCCTGACAAAATGGGTCATCCTTCCAAAATGTACTCAATATCAAGAAGTAATCATGGAATGTATTGGTAGGTTGGTGTCTTAAAGAGTTTTTTTTTTAAAGGCCTCTTTTGTATTGTAAAAAGTGTTATTAACAACATTTATTAATTAATTTGTCTATTGTGTGATAAAACATTACTCTTATGATTGTTTTTAGTATTATTTTTACTGCAAAAACACCAAAATCTCTCTGGTTCCAACTTCTCAAATGTGATGATTTGGTGTTCCTCATGTCTCATATGACAGTGCACTTAATATATTTAGGTTTTGGACTATTTACTTGACAAAGTAAACCACTTAAGTGGGTGACGTTGGCCTTTTTTCACTATTTGTGGACAAAAAAATCTCCTCCTGATTGAAAAACATTAATTAATACTGAAGATGATTGTTAGTTTCAGCCCTAAAAGAAAACCTGTAACATTTGCCAACACACAGGCTTGAAATATCTTGCCAACTTGCAAACACACAAACAAAGCAGGTGGAAAGATAACCTCCCTGCAGCTGAGTAATACATCACTCATATTCAAAGTCGCTGCTCTGACCATTTCTCAACAGAGAGAGAGAAAACTGCGCAACAACAACATCAACAACACATTTTAGTCGTCACCCTAGATACTGTCTCAGTTTACATCAGCTGACTGTGGATGACATTGATTTAGCAGGTGGGAAGGGAGCACCTGTAAAGCAATGACACTCACACAAGGAGGCTAGCCATGAAACATTAATGCTGTTTGTTGGAAACTCTACACCACCTTCATTCAGTTCAAAGCTCATCAGGAGCCTGAAAGGTGAATCAGGACAGGTAGGATCCTCTCTCAGTGTCTGTCAAAACACTTTGCCAGGGGGACCACAACAACAACACGTGGATACAATGTTTTTGGACACACTGCAAGTTTCTGCAATATTATGAAACCAGATACATTTAAGAACATGTTATTAAACAGGGACTAAGGTTGCAGAAATGCTGGGCTATGATTAGAGATTGGGTGGGTCTACTTTGTCTATATGGTGAGGACACAACAGTGACGAAACACGGTGAAGTTTACTTTTTAACTTATTTTACTCAGGATGCAAAAAAAACGAATAATCCAGTATTTTTTGTACTGGTAGTTCCCACAGTAAACCCCTCACAGACATCTGGTTCCCCTTAAAGAAACCCAACCCTTCCTCCCACCCGCACATGTCAATCACACACAACTGTCAAAGAAAACACACATGGTCCAACAACAGCAGAAATGCCACTGTCATGTTACATTTTAACAGGTGAGAAAAAGCTAACAAGCTGTAAACCAGATTTAAGAGGTGTGCTTCGGCTTTCTTTCTTTCTGTCTTACCGTAGGTCGGTCCTCCGGTCGGACGGTAACAATACAGCAGTGTGAGCCGCGTCGAAAAGCAGGTTTATCTGCAAACACACACTCGGTATGTCCTCTCAGAAATACAAAAAAAACGAGTTGCTCGTGTTCACAGCTCCTTAATTTCCCTGTTTCATAACCCGACGCAGTGGTATTATACGTGTAACCAAGCTACTTAACCTGGTCCGCAGCACACACACATACACACATACAGTATAGGTGAAGCCGCACTAATCCTCACAGAGCTCCTCCCACTGAGCTACAACTGGCCCATATACAGAGGAGCGTTTCTTATGGGTTAGTTTTATGCATGAGAAATTAATTATAAATGGTTCCTAGGCATGTGTAAAATCACATTTGCCATATAAAGCAATGTTTGTTATTTCCAAACGTTGGTTAATCCACATTAGGCTACTTGTTTGTTCTTGGAAAAGATGAGTAAAGAATACTTCCCAGGATCCAGTTTCTCAGAAGCCATAACTATTTGAGGACTGTAGAATCTTATTTATTATTGGCCAGATCATACGGATTGGACAGTAAAAGAGACATTATATTCAATACTTTTGTCAAGACAGAAAAATAATTCAGATTTGACATAGATCTTCACAGTATATTGCCATCTGTTGGACAAAAACGTGAGGTACAAGGATTGGATTAATAAAACCCATTTGACAAATTATGCAACTTTTGTTTGAAAAACAAACAAAGAAATATAGGCTACACAATTAATCTCTTTTTTTTACGATTGGATAAAATGATCTCCAGTTAATCCAGAAATGGACAGACTCCTCCTGTTTCAAAATGATAGTGCTGATTCTGGGTCTGTTACTTTAGATGAAAATAAGGTGCCGCTCCCCCCGACCCTCTGTTTAAAAAAAACACAATGGTGCTCTAGGAGGAGATTCAAGTGACAAGGTGTGGGGGCTCCCGGGTACTTTGGTTGGTTATTGGCTAATGGTTACACAACCCAACAAATCGTTATGACATCATAAAGTGGCCAAAATCTGATCAGCTCATTTTCAGACAGGATTTTATATTGATGGATCAGGAAAAAGAGAGAGAATATTTTTTTCCTGAAACTGTCTGAATCTCTTTACATAGAGGGGACTCATAATTAGGAATACAATACATGAAAAAGTCGATTTTGCATAATAGGTCACCTTTAAACATATATTAACTATTCATTATTTAGGTATGTGGCTGTCTGTATGGTTCTGTAGTGACATCTAGTGGAAGAACACTTAAATTGCAAACTATGTTCCATGTTTCTCCATCTATTCAGAATAGCTATTTATATACACACCCAGTGATTGAAGAATATAGCCGACTTGACTTAAAATATACATTTCACACGTATTGTCTAATAATGTTGATTTTGTTTGTATTAAATGTTTTGTCCGATTTTTCTTATGTTGTCAATAATACGTAATGATAGACAAAATAACCAAATAAATCTTATACAGAATGATATCGACTTTATTTATTAGTTTTCACATTTTTATACAAATGTACACAAAAACATGAACAAATATTATAATCTTAATCAGATAGCCTATGAACTGCCTGCTACAATTATCCTTAGGTCGTGCGTTACAAAATACACAAATATAAACCTATATTGTGGTGTTAAATTGTCTCATGTCCTCCTTTTTTAGAGGGTTAATTAATCCTAGTTTCACTGTAGAGTCCCACGCATGAGTGTGCGTGGGGGTCCTGGCGGTGAGCGGCACCACCTCCACCCACTGCGGGCAGAGAGCTGCTGTGGGCAGGACACCGACACCTCCAGTGGTCAGGACACTAACACATACACCGACCGTGGGGACGAACACCGCTACATTATAATAAAGTAGTCCTGGAAAGTAGCTCTTGTTTTATACCGACCTTTATCGATGGCTGAAGTCCGGGGTGAGGCAGAGGGCGAAGTCCGGAGCCAGGCAACAGGTATGTTTGTTTGGGAATGTTAACAGGCTGACATCAAATCTGTTTCCTGAATCATCTAACGGTGACTTTGTTATTAAAACATGTTGTCACATCATAATGTGTTGTCGAACATGTGATTTAGACTTTTAAGTGAAGTTACACATTCAATAAGTATTGGGATTTTTTTCTAAACCCAGTTTGATTTTTTTTACATGCCAGTGTTTTTTTCTCGTTCTCCGAAATTAATCACCTTTTTACTTCACATGTCATCTTATTTAACAAACGTAGGTGTTATTTCCTACCACCCCATGGCATCCACGTTTTTTATTTATCTATAGCCTATAGAAAATAAAAATCAATTAGAACACTCTTGAAACTTAGTTGAGTTATGTAACCAACCATATAGAAACTCAAGTTTGCATTTGTCAAAGTCACGTTATTGTTGTGTGGTAATGTAATATCAAACATTGATTTAAATACATAGCATAAAGACCGAGACTGGATAAAGACAATTCTGCTTCACTTGTAGATGAAGTGCTAGAAACAAAAACTCAGGCATACCCTTTAACTTCTCCATTCATGTACTGTCATGGATTGTAGACAAATAGGCATAATGTACCTTTTAAAAATGTGTTTATTATGGAATGACACACACTGGGTGAATATTCAGTATTGATCATCAACATGCTTTAAAATATCTTCAACTTTAAATATCAATGCCAGTACGTTAATAGCTGCATTCTGATGCATCTGGTAGTCTTTCAGTTGCTATGAGACACAAACATGTTATGTGTAAAGCAGTAAGGCTGGTTGTCAAGTTCTGGTGGTCTCCTAGACTAAACATGTATGTGTTTCGCAACATTTAAGACAACTTGCCGTGACATAATGGCACATTTAATTATCTTGTGTCACGTTATCCCTGTAATCTCCATGAAGTAAAAGTGTCATAAAATCAACCACTGATGGATTTCTCAGTAAAATAATTATGTGTGTCTGTAAGTGTTTATAGTAATTGGCCCTAGCAACATAATTGAAAACCTGTATGTCTCCATATTACAGTAACATATCATTCACCTTTCCTCCCTTTGGCCTGCATACATGTTCCTCAAATAGCAACATGTGTCACTTAATAGAGGAAACTTCCCTTTTGTTTTTACAGATTGGTTGAGTCAGTATGCAGCCTGTGAATTATTGAACTAACAGGCTTTAATTTTCCTTCAGCTGCGTCACATTCAAGTACTGAAAGTGTCTTAGGTCTATTTCAGAAATTCACCCATTATCTCCTCCACTTATTGTGCGAATACTTATTTTTCCAACCACCCGTTGCCCGGTCCTGCCCAGATATCTGCAGCCAGTGTTTGATCTCAGACTCACCCCACCCAACCACACCCTGACCCCCACCAGCTGTCTGAATGGGAATGTCAGGCTGCTGCGTCATGAACCATCTGTTCTTGTCTGTACTTGATTTAGTTTTCTGTTCTTTCAGAATAATTATTTAATACGACACGTTTCAACACCTGTGGCCTTCATTATTTAGTCAGACACCATTTCTGGTAGTTTCCACTGTGAATCACCTGTATGTGTTGGCACCATGTAATCTTCTCTGGCTGAAGTCACTCATGACACCATCTTGTTTTTCTAGTCAATGGTGGAAGAAGTATACTTAAGTTAAAGTATTAATAACTTTGTCTAAAAATACTTGATTACAAGTCAAAACACTGAATTCATCATGCAAGTAAAGGTACAGAAGTATTATCAGCAACATGAACTTATAGTATCAAAAGTAAACATACACATCATGCAGAATGTCTTCTTTCAAAATGTTATCTTATTACAGAATACTTTATCATTCTATTTTACCTCTAACAAATGAATATACAAGCATTTAAAGGTAGTTAGTCGATGTGTAGCCACTTTTAAATACTGAGTATACTACTAAATGTGTATTATAGTACTCCATCATATATAAGAATATCATGTTTGTATGTGTACAACGTAATAAGTCTAATAACTCGAGTGGACTATAAAGTAAAGTAGAACCGTTCCCTGTGAGATGTAGTGAAGTAGAATGAATAGCATACAGTTTTTCTCAATTGCTAAACCCACTATTTAGAATCAAAAATCATTTCTTCAAAACAAGAACATAGCCATCTAAACAGAAACACACTTGCCATAACTCTGAATATCTTTTGCAAAATGCACTTACATGACCAAAACTGAAAATACTGGTCACAAAAAAGAATAAGTCGATCGAAACAGAACAAATTGTCCTCTAATGAGACAAATGTGTTTTCATAACTGAAACTCCGGTCACCATAATAACCCATTCTACCATAACAATATACATTTCTTGCAAAGTGCTCTAAGGCACTCAAAACTAAAAATACCCCTTCCAAAACCAGATACCTTCTCCAAAAACAAACATTTGTCAGCTCATTAGAAGACAATTTGAACAGTCATTACTAAGTGGCACACTAAATACTGACTACAATCATCAATACACAAACCTCAAGCTATCGATATTGGAAACTGAACGGAAAACTAACAAGTTGGGAGAAACAAACTTACATATAGGAAAAACAGTGTGTTACTGTAACTATGTCATTGTTTTTATGTCTCATTTTCAGTAGAGCACCGTAACAGAAACAAAAGATGAATAGCAATACACTGGAAAAAAAATAACATGGGTAAATGATGTAAATCAGCAGTAAAGCAGAGAATGAGATCTATATAGCTTTACTGATCTGCTCTTTGTCGTCTGTCTGGCCACATAGCCTCATCTACGTCACAGCGTATGTCTTCCCTTGCAAGGCAGCGTGGGAAATATCTCCTTGCGTGTCGACACCACCCTTGACAAACATCTTACTGAAGTGAGGGAGGTCTTTTATAGGATTCTCACTAATTACAATTACTATAGGAAATTCATTGATGTCAGCTGTGAGCAATTCATTTACATGGAAGTGAAGTACTCAATTCACCCCAATACAAAAAAAAACATTTCTCAATGTGCAAAAAGGAAAAGACCACAATTACTGACTGTAAAAATGTTGTATCAGCTATAGCTAATCCTCCCCATATGAACATCTCAAAGAGCTATGCAAGTCATATCAACACTATTATAGCTTTACCGGCAGCATTTAAAAAAATATTTTAAGTACAGTCATGCAAATTCTATCATGTAAATGTTTTCAATGTAACATCATTACTGTAAGGTATACAGTACATTCAATGGAGTTACCTTTTTCAATGGGGTGATTGACTGATAACAAGTGTTAATATTTTGCACATCAAGTGTCAATTAGTGTAGCTATGGTCTAAGTTTATGAGGAAGTGTTATCCACTGTGAGAAGATTATTTTTGTTTTGTAGACATGAGTTACACAAAAGATTTTTGATCTTTGTGTAGAGAATTGTAACTTCAGTTAGAGAATTGTGTGATCTGTTTTGCAAAACACTGCTTAGCATTTGCATTTTGTGTGATATCATATCAATGATAAATGGTATACTGTTGTAGAGAAATGGTTTTCTGTTTCGATGGCTGTGCTGTTGGTTTGATGAAAGGAATTTTGATTCTAAATAGTGGGTTTAGCGATTGATAAAAACTGTAATCAGTTACATTCCACCAATGATTAATCATCTTTCAATAACAACCTTGTTAGTCTGGTTGAATCAGCAAACTTGCCCATGCATGTTGGAAAAAGCCATTACAGATCAAGTCAAATAAAGGCAAATAAATTGCCTTATTGGTCTATATCTTCCTTGCTAGAGTATGAACTTTGAAGACCCTCAGACTCAGATTGTTTTTCTTCCCCTCCCTTTGTTGGAGCAGCCTCCCCAGCTGCTCTGACTGCTGCTGCTGTGCTGTGAAATGTCCGCATGTGTTCAGAGAGAGCGGCTGTGAGTGAGGGGAATCCAGTCCTGCTGACCTCAGCAGCTTTCTCCTGTGTGTGTGTGTGTGTGTGTGTGTGTGTGTGTGTGTGTGTGTGTGTGTGTGTGTGTGTGTGTGTGTGTGTGTGTGTGTGTGTGTGTGTGTGTGTGTGTGTGTGTGTGTGTGTGTGTGTGTGTGTGTGTGTGTGTGTGTGTGTGCTGTCCTTTCATGTGTCACTTGCACACACATACCAAGGGATGTATGATGTTTAGAAAATTAAACCAAAAACTTTATCAGTTGTTCAGGGTGGGTCAAGTAATCTGACAGGGTTTTTTTTCTTAAATGTATTGCTCTCAGTTAAATGTTTTAAGACCTTAGATGGTAAATGGCAATTTTTCCCACAAGATAAAATCTGGACTAAATATTTTATGTTATCATTATTTTGTTTCCTCATATTTTGTAGTTTTTGTTATGGGTCATGTATTTAGACTTTTCTTTTTACCAGGTTTTCTACTTTATTAACTTCAGTTCCTAAGTATTGTTTAACTATTTATTCAACCTTTATTTGAACTTGAGAGATCATAGAGTGACACATTAACAATCATATTAAGTCAATTCTAAAAACAAAGGAAACTGAAAATAAACTGAAAGAAAAAATATCAGACCGTTATAAAATAATACGTTTTCTAACAAAAGGAAAACATAAAAAAGGTAAATTAGTATGAATAGAATGTTGAATAAAATACAGTTATGTTAAAACAATTACAAGTTTCTTGCCCAAGAATATGAGTGAATTGATTGGTAGTGGTGCTGTAATTTGTTCCAGGAGGCAGGTGCACTTAAATAAAATAAAAATTCAATTTGTAAACTAAATAAGTTTAGGTTTTATTAAAATGATTTTCCAGGCTGTGACTTTGCGACGTTAGTGGAGGTAAACCAGTTGCAGTGGACATTGACGGTGCTTTGTCGTGTGGCACAGGCTCCACTTCCTGAATGACCACATTCCAGTTGAGGAGATTGGCCAGGTGAACACAGAGCTGAGATATCACAGGAACCTCCTTCTCCTCTCTGCTGTCGGTGGGTGTGTGACGGCTGCAGTCAAGCTGTTTGTCACGATTAGACGAGGATCCTGGTGGATTTATTTCTTGGAAGCTGAAGATTTTATATTTATTCCTGTAATTCCTCACAGGTAGGAACTCTACTTAGTATCACAAGAGAGGACAGCAGCAGATCACATGCATACGTGACAGTAAAGTTACCTAGACTGTTGTTTCATGTAAATAGACTGCATATTTATAGGGAAATGGTGGGGAAGTGGTAGGAACAGAGCTTAATCCTTTGCCTGCCAGTTGCTAAAACACATTTTTCTCATTAAGAGACAGTACAGAAACTGTTCTCACATGTTGTTAAAGTGTAACTTGAGGCAGTAGCAATGTGGCACTCACAGATAACAACTGACAGGTGTGACAGGTGCATTTGTCTGCCAACAAGGTCTTGGTTTCAGGCTCAAGGCATTAACAACAATGCAGACTTCAACCACTGCCTTCTTTTTTTGTTTACACAGAAATACAATGACAAACAAAGCCTTGAGATAACATTGTTTGCACTGATATTTGTTCTTATAGCTGTTAACCAATGGACTGGGTTTGTTTCTTTACCACTGGGTGTTTGAGTTAGACATGAATGATAGGTAACTGCCATAAAGATACAGGAAATAATATAAGTAAGTGTGTTATGTGTTTCTGCCGCAGCACGCGGGAAAGCTAGTTTCACTTTAGCCCAGTTTAACATTCTGAAAATCTGTATAAATATCTCTTTTCAATACTGACTTTCCATATAATGTCTATAATTTCAGCTGCCCTCATACCGGCATTATTGTTATATAGTCACATTGACACAACACAGTATCCTGTTTATGCAGAATGCTGTTTTGTGAAGTTATATTGCTCAATGCTTTAATAGTTTTGTACACCTGTTTGTTGTTGTGTACTATCTGGTAAGAATATGGATTATTCTTTCTCCTTATCTACTGTATTAAGTGTGATAGAAGATATGAAATGTAAATGGAGGAAATGTAAACATAAGGGAATGTATAGTAATGCTAATTGAAAACGTGCTCTTAATTTCTTGTTCAATTTAAATGTGTAACTTTAGACCAGGGTTGCCTAAAGTACGGGCTGCCGTCAAAGTTGGCTTTGAAGGTTCAACTTGGCCCGCCAGATGTTTCTAACAAACATTTTCAATTAAATTGCACTTTAAGTCAATGTTTCTGCTTTATTTTTGCATTTTAACTACCGGTACGTAGGATCCTCAATTATTAATAACTTTTCATAATCTGAGCTCGGCAGGCAGAGAGACAGTTTGCGCAGGAAGTTAGTTTGACACAAATGAGGCAAGAAAAAAAGCAGGGAGACAGTGACATCTGGACAAAAGGCATTTTAATCAAATAAACAATTGAGACTAAACAATTGAATAAAATATAGGCCTAAGAAGTGTTTGCTCTTGGCCGGTTAACCTCCACTGAGTTTGAGTGTTGGTCATCGTAGGGGAAAGGTTTGGGCACCGCTGCTTTAGAATAACTGGTTCATCTAGGTGTAATTGCTGATCCTGCTGCTGAAGTTATGCTCCCTGAATTTCTAGTTAATAAGCTCCAGACTGTAAATGGTAGCAGGCAAGTAGTATTTAGATGTTACAATGGCTGAAACTATGTTGCTTATGAAAGATAACATTTTCTTTCTTACTTTTTCTTGCTACACGTCACTTTAAAATCCTTTCTCTTTTCCTCTTCAGATCATCCTGAAAGAACCAAACCAGATCATTTACATTCAAGGTATGTCATATTTCTCAGCCTAGGTTTTTATTTTCAGTTGTGGATCCACTAGTTTCATCAATCAGTATCTGTTGACGGAAACAGAGCACTATCTCTTCAACAGTCAGATCTGCTGATGCTGGGGAGGTTGTGAATGGACTAAACAAAACACTAATCTATCCTCACTGACTCACAGGGGGTCACCGTTGGGACAAACACTTTGTGCTGCGTTTTTTAATTTAGGTTATTACAGACATGTATGATAGTAAACCCTCCTCACTGGCTCTTGAGGCCTAATAGAGATTGACAAATCATTAAAAAGCATAGTTTATGATCACATCAAAGTAATAGACCTAAATATCACCTTATTGTTATGTATAGCAGTGACAAGCATTAATTGGAAGGATGATTGTGGAACTTGCTTCCCAGAGATCATTGATTTGTGATGAATATCGCCCTAGTCACCCCGTTCATAGCAATGCAAAGGCAAGGGCTCCTTCAGCATTGTCAAATCGTATCTGGTGATATGTAGTGACTTAACAGACATTTACTTCAATGTAATTATTCGAGATTAGTACTTTAAGATCCTGTTGTTGACAATTTCGCTATTTTATTAAATGAACCATGTGTTATAGAGCTGAGGGTGAGCATTGTATGTTTTCCCCCAGATAGTTGACATGAGTTTCCTGCAGTGGTCCTTAATAAGCACTGTGCGGTAATGATGCGCCTGCCTCCACTGTCAAGAGAATTCAGCTTTGGTAAAGAGACTGTCAGCTCAGAGTATCACAACAGTTTCATCTCTTCACTTTTAAAAGCTCAAAGACATGGGATCCCTATTATGTTGCTGGTGTGAAGCGATGCCATTTAAGGATTAGAAAATAATCTTTACTCATTGAGGGTTTAACAGCCTGAGGATATGAAACTGTGACAAACATCATTGGCTGTGTTGAGAGGTCTCGTGTAGTGTAGTGTTTACTTGGAAGTGGTATCCTTTACTGGGCACCATGTTTTTTAAGGTACCGGTAAGTGGATTTCCACTGAGCACATGAGCAGCATTTTGACTAACGTTCTTCTTTTGTGACATAAATTAATATATGAATAGATAAAAAAGTGAGCAATAATGTACCTGATTTAGAGTTTTATTTGAAGGCTTTGAGCTCCTTCTGCATACATTAAACTATAATCCCTACTGTATATTCTTCATTTGTTTACACCTTTAACATTTGAACACTTTCAATTTCTACTAACATTAACTTTTTAACTGCTCTTTTCTTTCTCTTCATTCCATCTGCATCTATTCACCTGTCACTTTAACTGTATGTTTCTCAGTTGGCATTTATCGGTCCCATACTGAAAACTAAAATGGCACTATGTAGTGTGCCTAACTGTATCCTGTGATGAATATGTAGACTTTTTAGAATTGATTTGCTAGTTACATAAATAGAATTGAAATATTTTACTTATTTGTCAGCTCAGGGGAACGTGAAAAGATTTCCTCTCATCAAATTAGTCACCACAAAGGTATGATACTGCTCTCGTTTGTGTGGCCCCACACCTTAATGATAAATGTGCTTTCTGTTCTACTCTCTTTCAGCCAAGGGCCTCTGTCTTCTATACGAGCTGCTATCAAACGAAGTAAGTTAGACAAACTGCCCTTCACTGACATTTTGAGATAAGCTTACTAAATGGCTTGACCACGCTTTTTTAAAATTATGCCATGATTTAAATAAGAAAGTTGGTAATTTTTTCCCTCAGAGAAGTGATCACAAAATTCAGTTGTTCACATGTTTGACAAATGGAAGTGAACCCTTAATGTCTCTGAAGATTTTTGTAAAATATTTGTAATTCTAGATGTTACATAAGTGTTGAAAAAAGCAGGGAAATCTATAACAAATCATGTATATGATATTTCTTCCTCCTTCCCTCCCAGCAAGAACCACCTCCCAGAGTGATCCCACCAGGGAAAGAAGGTATTTCAAACAAAAAGTCCAGAGTTGAGAACTTTATAATCGCTTATGAAGTTTCACTATGGTGCAGACATGTTGCTTCTCAATTATGTTGCATATGCATGTTGCGTTACAAATAGTAATAAGAACATTGCACATTGTTAGCTGGTCTAAGAAATCTATCCAGTTCAATGATAAATTATTAATCTCTGAGGTGCATTAGATGTAGTTGTGTATTTTGGTTAATTTTGTTTGGTTTGTATTTCAGGCGCCCAGAGATAACCATCGTCTCAGCAGAACCTCTGGCCAGTAACGACTGGTTCTCAGGAACATCTGGACTCTTCCCTCGTCCTCTTCAGCCCGGCTGGTCCCCCGGCCTGCAGGCGGTCCCCCAGGTAGGCCTTGTGCAGTAGTTCTTAGCCGAGCATAAGTCAGAGTTTCAAAGTTCTTCTTCCCAGAAAATGTGTTGGCCAAAAGTAGGAGAATGAGACATTTACAATCTTAAAAACCTTGATAAAATGTCATAATTGTGTGTAGAGTACATTATAATATATTGTAACTAAATCATCCTATTGCGTTCATCAGGTAGCATACTCAAATATGCCATAGTGGAAGATAATTCAAGTCAGTGTGTGAACATCTCTCTTTTTCATGACTCAGCCCCCACCATCCTATGACCAGGTGATTCAAGAGAAGACGCAGGAGGAGCACATTTTCAAGCCCACTGCAGCCCCCCGCCGGACCACCTGCACCTCCTCAAGTGCCACGCAGACTGAACCTGTGAGGAAAGAGACCTCCAGTGCTCCTGCAAAGTCAGCAGGGAAAAGATCCACAGGTGAGTTGTAGGAGAAACATCGATGGTGATGGAAAAGCTAAATGACTATCAATCTAATGGTTTCAGTTTATTTCTATTCCACATATAGTTGTAATTCTTTCATAATCTTTTAAACATAATTTTGTTGCAGATAAAGTCTTAAAAATCCAATATCAACATCGGACAGAAATGAACATTTCCTCTGATGTAACAGTCCAATATGTTACATCAGATATTGCATGTGTTATTTATGCAACCTAATCTGAAATATCTGCCAGTGGGCCATCATAATAACAGGCATGATTATATGTTTAATTGAGAATTGAATTTTCCACTAAACTGCAATTAGACAAAAAAATAACGTACGTATATTAGCATTAGGTAAATATAGTTGGAAAAAATGAAATATCATGCATCGTTAAACGAAACATTTTTTTTTTGTCATCAAATGAAAAACATTTTTATATATTTATGATTTTTTTATAACTATTACATTTCCTTCCAGGTAAAAAGCCACAAAAGCCACCAAGGCCATCACTACCGAAACCAGTGGACAGAGAATCACTCCCTGAAAGTGTTACACCCGCCGATGAGAAGACTGGAATCAATACTGCAGTATCAACAATCACTGAGGACCAAAGTGAGTCAGATGTAAAGCAGCCAAACGAGGCTCACACCTGCAGCAGATCAGTCACTGTTCACTGGGATAATCCAACAACACATCTCTCTGCCAATGCTGGAACCGCTTCACATTCAGACTCAGAACTCACAAAACGCCCCGTTCCACTTCCTCGTACAAAACCCAGAAAGCAGGAGGTCAAAGTTCAGACTTTGGTCAAGATCGGTGAACATTGTGACAACATTCACTCTGATGCAGAAGTGTTCTCTTCTAATAAGTATCTAAAGGAGTTATTGGAGGTCTTTGCGGAGTGTGAGGAGAGCTGTGACATTGATAACCAATCAGTCGAGGAGATACAAGGTGAGGATGCTGGTAGCGAGATGAACAACAACCACAGTCAACGCAATATCCGGGCCAGGATCCAGGCCTTTGAGATCCCTTCAGAGGAGGGAAATGAACCAGCCAAACCATCCCCTCTACCCCGGAGGGCGAGCACCAAACCACCAGTTGCTGCTAAACCTTCTGTGGCTCTCAAACCTCAGTTGAGCCACAGTGAGCCACTAGTCAATGGCTATCAAAACCAATCAACTATCCCCCAAATCCCAACACCATCCCCCAGGCCTCAGCCCCCTAAGACACCAGCAGATCTAGCTTTAAAAGAGGAACTAGAGACTTTACTCAGCAAGTCCGCCTTGAAAGGTTCACGTCCGTCTGTGTTGACCAGAGCCAACAGCTTCTTTGAAGAGGACTATCCAAAAGTTCCCCCGACTCCTCCAGTAAAGCCTTTTAAGGAGCCTCTGAAACCCAATCTTAACATCAACAACCACAATTCTGCCGCCCTGTTCACAGAGAACGTGTATGTGGACGCCCCAACAAGTGAGTAGCATTTATTATCATAAGATGTATATTATGTTAGATAAATGTATATCCGTTGAATACTTTTATTAGACATGTATCTATTGATTTGTTGATTAAACATGTGTTTTATCATAATAGCCTAAATCTAAACACAGTGTTCATTGCAAATAACTGACTAGGAAAATACAGACGCGGAAAAAAACTAAGATCTTGTGTAAGTTCAAGTGTGTAAAAAATATGTTTTATTTTATTAAAAATGAATGCCCATTACCTGGCCTTTCTGCGTGTTAAAAAACCACCACACTCAAGAAATTAGAAATGTATATAACAAGCAAATGTAGGGAAATTCCAACAAATTTGGAAATGCTTATTTTCTTCCCTTTGAAAGACTAATTTGATGAGATAATCTTACCTAATTTCAGACTATTTATTTAATTGTATTGCTCCTGAGCATCTACATTTGGTCAGAGAGTGGTATAAAAAACATGTATACTCAGGTGTCTCTTTGTTCAGATCGCCCAGTCAGGCCTCAAAGTACTGTGGACAGCAATGGAGGCTCTTTTGCCAAACCAAGTGTCACACGGAGACCAACCACCATCAGGGTCCCCAGCAAAACGGGTTCATGTGAGACCCTCTTATGTGCAGTACAGCAAACATAATTACTGTCAAAATAAGATGGCTTATTAAATGACATTTGCATTTTGGTATTAGCAGTATTTCATGGAATCAAAACACAATGATTTATAGTTGATATTTTCCATCGCTTCTTATGTTTGTATTTCAATAACACTTGGAGCACACGTTTTCAGTATATTTTGGTAAAGTCAGATTTCTTCTCTTCAGTGTCGGATAACTTTCAGGACAGTCCCCCTCCTCTTCCCGCTCAGAAGCCTGTAGGCTCTCTAAACACCTCTGTGAACCACAGACAAAGCCAGCCCCCCCTACTACGCCAGGTAAGAATGGCATCCCACTTGAGCTTGATTAGCATTCATGGTCACTGAAAAGAAGCATCATTTAAGATAGTAAGGTAATGTGTTAAATAGAAATAAATCTATACATGTTTGTGCATCATAAAAACCTCTGAACACCTCAGAAGAGTTAATGGTTTCCATAAAATCGAATGATTTCTTGTTCTGTATCCTTGTCATTGTCATATTAAAAGGTGTTGTACTATTTGTATACATCTATTTATAATCTAAGACGTGGCACATTGTGATTCCTGAAGTGTCTCTCAATCCGGTTTGTCTTGTCTATCAGCTGCACAGCTTACCTGCTTCATTTTCTCTGCCCTCTACAAACAAAAGAAACTATTGCAGCATGGACACATTTCCTGCTGTTGAGCCAAAGCTAGCTGTGGTTGAATGCTATGTGTTGTAGCCTGGTTTCTATGGTTTCCAGTGCTGAAGGCTGTGATTTAGTGGCGATTAAAATGCACAATTGAATTCTTCTGCAGGGGTCTTTACAAGTTGGGCCAGATCCATCACTACCACCTCGGTGAGTAAATGGAGAACATGCAACAGTAAAATTCAAATAATCGACTGCTTTATTATAAAAATATATATAATTAAAAATGAATGTACAACTTTTTTTTCTTGCTTATTTATTAAACTTTTTTTTAATATGTTTTTCTTTTTATTTAATTTTTCTTGGCAGCTTTGTGAAAAAAATATTTAACTCAATAACAATTCATTTTAAACTAAAACTTGACGATTGTGTTGTACTAATGGTGCTCTCCAGGAGGCTGACTTCAAGCAAAACCCTCCCAACTCGCCCGCCTCCAGCCAAAATAGGCCCAGGGAGACCTCCCCCTCCTAGCCTTCAGGCCACAGGACGGTCCCATTCAGCATCATTGGAGGCTTCACCTAAACCCCAGGCCCAGACGCCCCAGAGGAAGGGAGCTGTATTACCTCCAAGGCCCAACCCAGGCCACCGTCTATACAACAAATACACAGTGAGAGAACTCCCACTGCACAAATCATCAAGTTTAAATGACCACTTGATGAGCACATGTTTACCTTTTGATTTCGTTCAACAGCTTGAACTTCCTCATGGAGTTGCTGATACCGACTACATTGGGAGTAATACAGGAGAACTTTCATTTCAGGTATCTAAATACTTTTACTGTTTTGCACATTGCTTTCACATACAGGTGCAAATTAACCTAAAGTGGCTTGTTCATGGTTAATTCAGTAACATTGAATACCTTTGTTATCCTTTTCAATAGAAAAATGAAGTGCTTCTGCTGCTGGAGGAGATTGACCACAATACGTTTGAGTGCCAAGTTGGAGGAACTAAAGGCAGAGTGCACAAGTCTTGCATGAAGGTCATAACTCCTCTTTATTCTGTCTCTCACACATCCCAACCACAGGTACCTTGTTCTTCATTTATGAGTAAATGCATATGTCTAATACTTGAGACTGTCTTGCTCAGTGACTCTGATACATTAACCTGTACCTCTCTTTGCTGTCTTGCTATAGGCTGCCAGTCCAGCTGGTCCAGGTGGAGCTGGTTATGAGCTTAAAGTGCAGGCCAAACATGACTTCACTCCAGGTGACACATCTTTTATTTTAGCTGCTACAGGCTAACATAGGACAATAACATACAACATTTTGAAAGTATAGTTTAATATTTTGTAAAATACACTTCTGGGCTTTTTTGCCAAAAGTGAAATGAAAAGATTGATATCCCCCATGTCAATGTGTTGTCTATTTATGGAGCAAAAGCCTGAACGCACTTAGCCTATCTTATAAAAATACATGAAGCAGAAACAGTTAGCCTGGGTCTCTCAAAAATTACTAAACATATGCAAATGCGGATTAAGCAAATTATACCTAGCTTGTTAAGTGAGCTTATCAATGGGAAGAATTTTTATTTTTTTTACATTAAAGAGAGTGAGGATTTGCCTGTGCTTTCCTTCTTTATTCTAGTGCTAAAAGACCATTAGCTTAAATTAGCAGAAGACTAAAAGCAAAAGGAAAGGGCTGTCTCAGCTGATAACACTTCCAAAGCTCATAATTAACATTTACTTAATTTGTTGTAGTTAATTCATGAGCAGAAACCTAAAATAAATATTTATGATATTTATCGCAATTGACTACACATCATGCTAGGCTAGGCTAACAGCAATCCTAACTCCAGATTCACAATGCATTTATAGGATATATAAAAAGTTATTTTCAAAAGGTCAAACTTGAATTATAAACTACTATAAATGTTTATTTATGTATATAGATACGAGCTAACTGAAAATTAGCCAGGAAGATTTGAGCCGTTCAGATTTTGTGTATGAGGCCATAAGCAGGTGTTTCTTCTGCACACACAGAGGGTCCAGGAGAGCTGGGTCTGAGATCCGGAGATGTTGTGACCAACGTGGAGATGGTGGACAATGATTGGTACAGAGGTACTTGTAGGGGATCTACTGGTTTCTTTCCAGCCAATTATGTCAATATACTGGTAAGTTGTAACCATTGAAATCCATAATTATTGTCATCTTTGGTAACAACAAGGCTTGTAATTTAGAGATGTTTACAATAGTAAAGGATTTCCTGAATTGAAACACGTTATTACCATTTCTCAAAATAGTCAAATTCACCAAAACCCCAACCAGAACGGAAAGCACGGCCACCATCTGCAACAGTCAGGTACTGTCTAAACATAACCGTTCTAATGTTCCAAAATTAAGGACAATATAAAGCTTTAATCGTTGTTGTTTTTTGTGGGACACTCAAGGAACTTTAAAAATCATGGCAGTGGAAAATCTGACCAGAATTGTTAGGACATACCTCATAAATGGTTTGCACAAATGACCCTGATTAACTAACCTGACATATGAAATGTTGCCTACTTTAAAGTGGTCCGAGATGTGTGGCGAGGTTCGACTTTGAGGGGGAGAGCGGTCAAGAGCTGTCGTTCTCTGAGGGTGATGTGATCCAGCTGAAGGCGTACCTTGGAGAGGAATGGGCTCGGGGACAGGTTGGCATCATGACTGGTGTCTTCCCTCTGAACTTTGTAGAGGTCGTTGAAGATCTGCCTCCACCCCCGAGTCAGCAGAAGAGACAGTCCATCAGGATAGCACTGCCTGGTGAGAATCAGTTAATTATTTTCACTGTGTTCTGATTTGACTACCAGCAGTAAGTTTAAATAATATAACACACTTGTCAGAGTCGTGAAATGGGAATTTCTACACTTCACCAGCTATCCTCTTGATCCTTAAATAAAATGAGCTATTTGTATCAATGAAGAGCCTTAATCCATTCTTTTGCTTTATGTTTGCTTGCGTTGCCCTCTGTGGCATGTCAGGAATCTTTGCTTGTTTCTATTTCATTAAATAGCTGTTTACCAAAGGTCTCGACCCACTCATGCATAAAGGGCTGAAACCAGGCCGTTAACTATCTCAAAGTGTGCACACAGATTTCTTCTGTTTTAAAATGGTGTTCCCTGATTGAATGGTATATTTTGTTTTACTATTAGTAACCTATACGCCATGTTCTTCCACAGGCATGGCTGCTTCTCCGAGTAAGCAGCTTCAAGTTGCCAAACCTGCTCAGGTAACACATATTTATATAAACGGAAACATCAAAGAGGATGATGTTGATTTTTGAAACCCAGTGCAAAACAAAGAATCTGAGATGAATGTTCGTCCCAGTTCCATATTGAGATCTCTTATAGACATATATAATCTCTTCTCTTGTCTTGCTCCCTCTGCAGGTGTCTCAGCCCGGTGAGGAGTGGGTCGTGGCTCTGTACGACTTTGACGGGAAGACAGAGGGAGAACTGTCGTTTCAGCTGGGCGACAGCATCCTGATCAGTTGGCACGTTGATGCTGAGTGGAGCTGCGGGCGGGTCAACGGCAGAGAGGGAATATTCCCCAGGGCTTTTGCTGAGAGCAGCTCAGGTATGAAGCTCTCACAGGATCGGTTTGACAAAATGACTTATTTAAATTCATTATTATCTCAAGTAGTTATTATTGGTTGTTCATTAAACTAAGCATCTCGGTGTTAATACAAAAAAAGCAATGATAAGTGTTTTATCAGAAAATAATTACTCAAATGGTAAACTATTTTGTCACACATTCATTTTAATCATTAAACCCACTTTTATTTTATCTTTATAAAATAAAGGTGTATTGTAGCATTTCACATTGACAAACAACAATAGTATTGGTATAGCCTCAACAAATAATTATTGTTTTAATTATCTATTTACCCTCCAAATGATTTCAAGATTAATATTTTGGGCCAAAAATGTGCCTCCAAGGATTTTATACATGTTGGGTCTGACTAGATTCTTAAGTTTAGCATTTAATAGGTAAAAGAGCAAAGCAACACATACTCCCCAGCTAGAACTGAATATTGTACTTGAAGTACTTCAACAATACATCAGTTGTCAAAATATTTGCAGATTTTATGTCAATCGCCTTATCTAACTAGTTCTGCTCTAACTGGTACAAATAAACACATTCAAACAACATTATTTAATATATAATATGCTTTCTTCAACAGGCCCAAAGTCATCTAATAACCAGCAGAGTGGGGCTAGTAGAGCCAGAGCTCTCTTTAACTTCGCATCAGACTGTGATGAGGAACTCTCTCTGCAGGTACAGTGATTTTGTTTACTTGCACTTTAACATAATTAGAACGCATTTAAAAATATCTGTACAAAGCGAATAACTTCTCACTTATTTTTCTTCCTCAGGCTGGGGATATTATAACTGGTCTGGAGTCTGTTGATGACGAATGGTTCCTGGGTGACTTGAGAGGGAAACGGGCCCTGGTCCCTAAAAACTATTTGCAAGTTCTGGGATAGTGCCATGTGGATTTTCCTACTACAAAACCGAGACACTGTAACGAGCTCTGATGTTCCCAGCTGCTGAAGTCTGAACTGTCCAACTGAAATGCAGTATTTAATCTCTTGCCTAGGCTTAAAATTAAGTGTTAACTAAATAATTTATCATGTAATAAATAAATATACCAAGTGAACCCGACTGATGATCTTCGGATTCAACTGTTTTATCACCATCTAGTGGTGTCTTTTTCTTACTGCTGGGTTGTTCACATGTGACGTACAATATTTGTAAGATGTGGTTAACATTTGAAGGTGTGAAATTAATGTTATTGGATGGAATTATGTTCAAAGGGTCATAACGTCAAGGGAAAACTTTTTCAAAACAAGATTCCTAATACCATTTGAGGCCAGGCTGTGCACAACTTTACTTTTATAACCCCTTTAGTAGTTTGCATCAAGTATACATTTGGCGAAGCAAGGACTTTTAGGTTGAGGCTCCATTAATGTGTTCTCAAATCACTGGATATTTCGTCCGATGGAGGAACAACAACTTTTAGCATTACACATTTGAGGTATTTTAGATGCCAAGTCTTTCATTGGATTACATTTACTTTTTAGATTGCATTTTTATAAAACGCCTTTTTCTTACAATATAAACAAAAACACAAGACAGAGCAACAGTATGTTGGTCATTTACATTTTTTATTAAATCTGTCAGGGTGTTTTAGACTGTCTCCTGGATAGGGGGCTCGTAGCCATCGGCCCTGTCCACCTTGGCGCCTGTGTCGTCAGCGGAGGTCTTAACAGCGCCACTAGCACCGCCCTCACCGTGGAGTTCCATCAGTTTGCCCACTGCAACAGAAAAAACGTTTTAATAAAAATAGACAAGATAACAGTATATGTAACTGGATGTTTGAAGTCAAACGGCAATGATGCTGCAAGGATGTTTCCCCCCCATCATGCGTCAAACCCATTCAAGATTTTAAATGAACCCCCATAACCTGGAAACCAGCCCCACCAATGCAAACAAAGTTCATTCTTGCATACAATCAATGAAAACGGCATGGTTTCCTTGTATGGGAACATCAGGTGATCTCAATGGGTATAATCAGGCGATCATCTGAGACCGAAACAGTTTTTCATCATGCGTTCCCACAGGTGGTGGAAAATGAAAACCCAGAGGCACAACCAGTGCTAAAGCGGTGTGTAACTTACACTCAAACTTGGGCTTCTTGAGCATCTTGACCTTGCGGACGTAGACGTCATGGAGGGGGTAGATGGACTGGCAAGCCTTCTCAATGTCCTTACCAACGCTGTCAGGGATCCTGCAACACAACCAAATACACAACATAGTTAATATTAACAAAACATTTTGACTAAAGTCTACAAACTGGCTCGTCTTAAAAAAACACAAGGAAACTTGTAAAAATACAAACATCTTGTAAAAATAAATTACAGATGCCACTTTCTTGACAATATGAGAACAGCTATAAATCTTATCAGCAAAAATCAAGACTTTCTCTATGATAACCTAAAATGTTAAGGGTGTTGCCAATTTGTACTTTAACGCAATTTAATCACCACTGTCAGAAGCTCAACATAACCATGTAAAGATGTATAACATAAAAAAGAGTTGCCATTGTTTGTTTAAAAAGAAAAATCTACTAGAAACTGCACGACTTACATTTTGTTGACGACTTCCTTCAGGTCGTTGGTCTGGACCTCACGGGTCATGATCTCCATCATCTTCTTGCGGATCTGACGGACCTGCTGGGACTGGGCGTATGAGGTCTTTCTGATCTGGTTGGTGCGCTTCTTTGTGAAACCCACGCAGAACAGACGCAGAAGGTAGCCGTCGGTGGTCTTCACGTCCACGTGGGCTTCGATCATGGTCTGAAAAACAAAATCAATCCTTGGTACACTTCAAAGGGAACATGTTTACCCAAACAGTCTCCAGCTGTCACATTTCAATTTGTGATTGTCACAATACCAGAAATGAAGTAGTTCAGACTAGTAGAAGTCCACAAGTCTGAATACCTATCAGATACCATGGTTAAAAAATAAACTTCTAATCCCAACTAATTAAAACACTACCACAGTTTGGATACTGTTTTGGTAGCAAGAAGCTAAAATTACCTATTTGATATTCATTTTAAAAGAGTGAAAAAAATTTGATTTTAAAATGTAGTTTACATTTAGTTTTCCAAATTGTTTTATTGAATAGAGCCGGTCAATTGTAAGCTGACATTTCGGTCGCAAACCGGACCATTTTGTCTCAAGCGCCAATGGTCCTGCTGTAGTCCTTTAAATATTTACATTGACTTGGTATCAAAGTATTGGTTCTTGTGTCATAACCAAATGCATGGTACACATGTCCCAGCTTTCCTCAAAATATGAATTCCTCGTCCACATGTCACACTTTTAGCCACCTTTTGTTCACAAAATATTTTATTTTTTATAAAGAAAAATGCATGTGAAAATACATTCCTCATTTTCAGGAGCAACCAAAATGATGTTTTAATTTTATTGTGAGCTCCTTGAGTATTGACATGAACAGAGCGTTTCCTCCATGCTGATGGACTCTCCTAGCTGTGCTTTAGAAAGTTAAAAACGCAACATGGACAGTTTGGTCAACCATCCTCAGCCATTATCGATACATCAGCACATGGTGCAGGTATCCTTGTCCGTTTTATTAAAATGATAAAGACCTGACAATTAACCTTATACTGCGGAAAGGATTAACCTTTCACAGGGCCAGTTATTGAATCTCAAGCATTTGAGGAGGAATATAGGTGAAATAAAAATGCATTTGGTATTCATTTTCCAAAGCCCATGCAGTACTTCTCATAAAACCCATGATCATTACCTGCCATTTCTTGACCATGGAGCACATCTTGTCACGGGTGAGGTCCATGCCGTGGAAGTTGGTGAGGCAGTTCTTGCCCTGGACATCCTCAGTGATGAGTTTGAACTTGCGGAATGCCACCTCGTCGTTCTGAAGATCAGCAAGGCTCACCTCGAACACACGTCCCTTAAGACCATCTGAGGCGATTCCTGGGGGGGGTGGCAAAACACAGAATTAAAAAAAGAGAATATGTAGGAGTGAAAGAAAATACCTAAAACATGATTTAAAGTCTATACAACCCTTACATGTATTATTACTGTTCTCATGCATCCCGCAACCAAATATAGATAGATATTTTATTGATCCAAATTTGGTAAATTATTTAGATTGCATGGGACAGCAATTATGAGGCAGCAGCATGTTAATGCACATAGACTTACTGGTTCCCTGAGTCCTGGAGACCAAGGTCTTGCCAAGATTGCGGATGTTGAACATGGCAGGAGCCTTGACATCATACCAGTCCTTCTTGGAGAAAGGGTCAACACTGCAGGAGAGAAGAAACAAGCATTTAGAGCAAAACTATTTTCCACTAACAACTCACAAACGAAATAGTGCTCAGGCCACACTCACTGTTAGCTTAGTGGCTAAGCACGCACGGCAAAGGACACTGTTCTCGTAAGCACCGTGGAGGATTTACTTACATTTAATTTGGTCACCAGTGTTGGCAATACCCTTAACGTTGTTGTGATATCGCTAAGACACTCTGTTAATTCCTGCAGTATTATTAACCGAATTAAATAACATTTAATATTTGGCGTGTAGCTGCCATGTTGATAGGTAAGCTAATATTGGTCGGCTAATTCCATGCTAACATGGAGTAGCCTTTAGCAAATATCACTACAAACCTCAGCTCTACAGCTAAACTGACAGAGCTCTGTGAGATTTAATTAGCCCCGCATAAGAAATACACAAGTCTGACTTAATCAACTGAATTATAAGAGAACAGCAAAGCGACTACTACAAGGGAGAGAGCATGTTTCAACTCATCCAGCGCCACAAGAGGCCGGTGACGACGAGACTAGCACAGTGGCTCGGCGACATCCATCTAATATCTGCTTCATCCTTCAGATTTTTTTCACCAAATTAACTACAGTGAATGTACAAAGCAAGTTTAGTGTAAAGATGTGAGAATGTGCTACTTACATCTTCTTTTTGGCACCTTTTTTGCCTCCTTTGGTCAGTCTCTTATTCTTGCCGACTGCCATGTTGGCTACAGGGAGTGAAAGAGGAGGAAGGACGGTAACAACGCGAGACTTAAAGAGCTCGAATCCGGTCGTGAGATTTGTCTTCTCTCGCGAGGACTTGTAGTTTTTGTTGGCGCCCTCTGCTGGTCAAATGATATTAACGGGGTATTAAGTACTTGTTTTTTTTATTCACAAGTGTAGTTAAATAGAAAGGCAATCTTCACAACAACAAATTGGATGAACATATATATGAAATATATAAAAAGGGTTTATAAACTATATGATTGGTAAAGATTAAGCTGAACCAAACTTAACAATAAAAACAATAAAATAACCATACAATTATCAAAAATGAATCAACCTCATAAAGTAAAGGGGAAATAACTTACTTGCTGGTGTCTATGAAAGCAAATACATGTGGCTATTTTCAATGTTATAGCAACTGAAGATATCATTGTGAAATGTATAGTTTTATTCAGCTTATTCATATACTTTTAGCTGCATGGATATCAGATAAATAATATTATTAATCTGTTTTTGGAGAATCGATTAATATAGGACCAGAAAAAAAAACGTGTCTCTTAGTTTCTGAAATTCTATGACGCATAGGCGTACTTCAAGTTTGTAAAATAATAAAACAAATAAAACAAAAAGTGATTAAATATCACAATTATTGTCAATATTAATATCTTCAGCCTATACATATTACATTGTTACACCCTTCATTTGCCTTCACATGTCTAATATTGTATATTGGGTTTAACTGTTTTAAAGGTCTCCTATTATACTGTTTTTCATCAATATATTGTAGGCCTCAGATATAAACAAAACATGTCTCTGAAGTGTTTGGCTGAAATACCAAACAGATCATTGCAGCATCCCATAATCCCCTCTGTTTCAGCCCTGTTTCAAAAGGGCTGATTCTCTGTCTGTTACTTTAGAGGAAAATAAGGAGCCACTCCCCACGCCCCTTTGAGATATGTTTGGTTAAAAAGAACACAATGGTGCTCGAGGAGGATATTCAGGTGGGAGGTGTGTGGTGCAGTGGATAGAGCCTTGGTGTGGGGATCAGGGGGTCACAAGACACTTAACCCAAAATTAAGTAAAGTAAGTTGCTTTGGATAAAAGCATCTAACAAGTAACATTTACAGGTTTTTATATAAATGGATCAGGACAAAAAGAGAGGGGGTCTTTCTTCCTGAAACTTTCAGAATCTCTTTACACAGAGAGGGGACACATGTTTATTTATAAAATACATGAAAAAGTGGATTTTGCATAATAGGTCCCCTTTAAATGAAAATATAATAAGGCACCATCCTGATCTCTGAACAGGCTGAACCAGTCTCTAGGTGTGTACATTTGTCAAGCGGGTGCAGCTTGTTATTCACCCAAACTGTTATTGTAACAAAGGGAAGAATTTGTCTGTTGGTAAAATATATTCAAAGTAAAAAAAAAATCATGCACACTCACAACATGAATAGTGTGTGTTTATTCTTTAGAGTAACAATATTCGGATACATGCTGTACGTCTGTGCATACAATATTTGTTTTTAAATAATGGTTTATTTCTATTTGTATTTCGAGATGTTTATATTTTAGAATTGTTTATTTCTACTCTTTGAATTTGTTATTATGTGCAATGCCTTGTTTTGTTTTATGCTGCTGCAACAAAAACAATTCTCAAATTGGGATTAATAAAGTACATCTTATTTGAGAGGTAAATGTGTGTGTCCTCTTTTTTTTATCACCCATTTGTATTAACAGTTTTTGTTTTATCATAAAGTTCTGGTGTTTTGTTTTAACGAGCATCGATATTAAACTGATGTCTTGGAATAATCTCTAATCCTCATTAATGTACTGTTCTCTATGTTCAGTGTGTTGAATGCAATATTTACTCTGACACAAAAGAAAACTCTTAGTGCTCAGTGCTTTAATTACAGTCTTTGACAAAAAATAACTGAAAATATCATCGTCTGTTCACATACTTTCAAACAGAATGGCAGGAAGACTGCAAATGACTACAGTAAGACTTTGATATACCACCGAATGTCTCAGGCTTTGAGTCTCATTATTGCTGTAGAGCCCAGATAAATAATAGGACATGGTCAGTTTTCAATTCAAAGGTCAGAAGAAGCCTTTCAAAGTTTTATTTAAGGAGGTCTACCTTTGGGCTGCAGTGAACAAGTCTGCTTATTTCGGGTCATTACTGTGCATCAGAGACAAGGCCTGTGTCTCTCGGGTGTTGCTGATGGCTTCCATGACTCCCGAGATCCCTGAGGACTCAGATACACTTTACTGGGAGGAGGTCAGTGGTAACAGTGATGCCAGCTGCCTCTGTGGCAACAACACTCATAGTTGATCTTCCATGATGCAGAGAAGATATGAGGTAACCTGCATGAGCAGAGAAAGGAGAAGGCAAACCAATCACAATACAGGCAATTGTTTACTACAGATAATATCTTTACAAATGGTGTTTTAATTGGATTTCCTTCATGCAAACATGTATGGATAATACAGTGACTCATGTCTTCAGCTGTTTAAACATCTGACACGGCATGCGTTGTTGGTGATGATTTGGAATGGCAAGCAAAGCACACCTGTCACTAAGCTTTAATGTTTGGTTTTCACTGCCTCAGGAGACACCTGTCAATGTGCTGTTGTGCTGCAAAAAATTCTAAATGCTTTTATTGCAACTATAGATTTTCAAATAAAAATAATTTGTGTTGGTGCATAACAATTAAAGAAGTTCAAAAGTTAAGAGACAAATAAAAAATCTATCTATCTCTAAAAAAACATCTACAATAGGTAATAGGTAAAAAAAACATTAAGTATACAAAAAACATGTTTTTATTCTTCTGCCATTCTGCAGATCCCTCCAGGTTTTTTAGTAGGGTAAAACGTACCACGCTTTTTACTTTCTCAAGAGGTGCAATGAGAGGCTATGTTCCTTATTGCGGGACTGCTACTGAATATTAAAGCAATAAAATATGTACCTTTTTCGATACGAGTTGCCAGCATTAGGGTAACTTGCTTTTTTTCTATGACTAATCATTTTCACAAGTATTATTGAAGCTATTTATCTTATACAAATATTAAGTGTAAAACAATTGATCAGAGTAACTGAACCATTGATATTATTATGTTAACTGACTCTTAGTAGCACTGAAAAAAAATGTAGGTCAGTAAAACATGTTGTATCTGAAATGTAGTGGAGTATAAAGCTGCATTACATGTTAATATCAGTGGAGAAAGAAGTACTCAGTAACAAATATAATTCAAAAATGTAATATTAAAAAATGTTACTCGGGTAGGTAGTAGGTACAGAAGTATGAATGAGGTGGAGTACAAAGCAGCAGAACGTCAAACTCAAATATGTCGAACATTGAGTAAATGCATTGAGTTTCTTTCCACCACTGCCTCTGTATCCCGGTCAGGATGATGAAATATGAGTCGCTGAAACAGAATAGATCTGGAAGCTGTGTGGATTTTAGCTGAGTCCCAGCGTGTCGTGCTGTAAAGCCACCTGAGCCGCACACCTGCCAATGAGCTGAACACACTCAGCTCCGCACTGCGCATGTGCCGCTCACTCAAGAGCTACACTGTCATGGCGGTGACGAGCTGAAGCTACCGGGGTAAATCAGGAAGAGAATGCAGCGCAGCTGGGTTAACGTTGACATTTAAGCAAGTCTGAGGAGTTTAACCGGGAAGGATCGAGCTGTGTTTTGTCGACTTCCACCAGAGCTGCTGACAGACTCACCCCCCTTTTCCAGTTTGGGAGTGTTTAGCCTCTGCCAAACGCGCTACCTGTCAAGTGTCTGGACTCAGTTTCAATAGCAACTTCCACTGCTGCACGCAGGTATTAAAGTGACCGTATCCTTCTACAAGGGGGGAAAACAGGTTAAGGACGAGCCCTGCTTCACCTGCCCCCCCCCTCTTGTTACCTGCAGACTTCCTTGCGGCTTTGACAACATTCATCTATCCTTGTGGGATCAAGTTACGGACAAGGGAAGAAGAGGAGTAGTGTGGAGTGAAGCGGTGACATATCCCGCAGTGTCAACAGCTAACAACGGCTTTTTTGTGCCTACTTTCGCTGCAACTATTTTGAATGGGGAGGTTTGCTTTGTGTGCTTGTAGACTGTCAACAACTCAGCTGAAGGGGAGTTAGAGTCCTCTTTCTCTTTCTCCTTCTCTGCTCTGTCACCGTTTGGAGGTGAACAGGTGCCTTACCTGTGAACACCACCTGCCCCGTCCTTCCTTAGCAATGGCTAGCGAAGAGACAGCGGGCTCTGTGGATGCTCAGGACGGGACTCCAGGAGCCATGGCGCTCAACCCCAGAGTGCCTATCCGGGGAATAAAGATGAAATTCGGCGTGCTCGCTGGCCTGGTGGAAGTTGGGGAAGTTTCCAACCGGGATATCGTGGATACGGTGTTCAACCTGGTAAGCTGATTATGAGAGCTTTATAGGATAGGCCTTGAGATAACTCGCTGTCACCCTTTAGTAGTAGTACTGACAGACACATCTTTGAAAAGTCTGACATCATCCTCATCTGCATAACAAGTCGTTGATGATCTTGCAACACTAATAAATACTTTAGGAGCCAAAGTCTTACTGTATGTTGAGCAGCATGCGTTCTAATTACTTTGATTTGAAACGTATATTATTCATTCACTAAATATCATGGTTTTGTATTGTGACAATTTCAGTGCAAAAACTATAGGTTTACATATTTCTTATTATTCGTCTTTTTCATATACCTATTACAATTTTGTTCAGTTTTGAATGATCTTCTAACTGGCTATCTACACAAATAACATTACACACTTATCATAAACACAACCTACTTTTCCTCAGTGTTTAATTGAAGAAGACATGATGCTTTGTCAGGAGATTTAACCTGGCAGAAGAGCTGTTGAAGCAAATCAGCGGGGTTTTTTTGTGACACATTGAGGTCATGCAGAGTGTGTGTGTGCTTTATCTGTCTACTACCTGTTGTTGTACACCCTAAAGTCCTTATCCAGCTTTGTCTGTCTGCTGCACTAATAGCCCTTTGGCTGCCTGAGTTATGAAATGGCTTCGTAGCACCTGCACGAGAATGAATGAAACTACCAGTAACAAGGAAGTTCAGCGTGAAGGAGAGAGCATGCTCAAATGATTCTGGCTGTTAGCTGGGAGGAAAAGAGAGAAGAAGAGAGGTGGAGGTGTAACCAGCCAAACTGCTCTGTCACTGTGGCAACACAATGGAGTCCTTTTTTTTTTTTTTAGAAAAGGGAGGCTCATCCTCCATGTCTGTAGTCACAAAGTTTGCCCTAATACCAACCCCCACAGTGAACTGTAGTAAGGACACTTCTCCTCGTGTGGCTGTTTCACTACTAAACACAAAGCTATGACATAATCTAACCTTCAAGTCAACCACTGTGTGTCCTGTGCAACTAAAGAGCAGCAATACATTTTTAGCATTAACTACTGCTTATGTTTTTAAGTTGAGCTTTAGATGTTAACAGATATATATTTATAACGCTTTTCTTTATATTCCATTCCTCCTTTCTTGTGCCCTTACCTGAAAGACTACATGTAGTATGATTAGAAAAGGGCTTTATCTCAGAAACTAAAATAGCACAATCAAGTATTTGGTGTCTTTTGAAATCATGAGAAGTTGAATATCAAAGATATGCAGTTTACACAAATAATAATCACATGTTAGATATTTAAAACAATGTAAGTAATTGCAAAAATTGTGGCTTTTACTAATGGTAAAAACGTTTATGTACGTTTTTCATGTATATGCAAATGTTGATGAACAGATAGTTGACAGTGCGAACGTATGTCTGTACCAGATTTTTAAGGCAAACAAGTTTCAGCATTCACATGTTTTTGTTGTCAACTTATGAACAAGAGGTGGCTACTTTTACAATATACTATAGGCTTGTAGTACTTTTACAATATACTATAGGCTTGTAGTACTTTTACAATATACTATAGGCTTGTAGTACTTTTACAATATACTATAGGCTAGGGAATTCAGCTTTAGATGCAGATTGAGTAGCCTATGTTACTTCAAGTGTTGTTTCTAAAGTGAAACATTTATCATTTGTATTTTGTTAAGAGCTTATATTGAATTGCATTCTTGTTCACAAACTCTTTCCTTCTGTCATTTTTAGTGAGAGTCAGAAAAACGTTTAGATTTACGAGGGAGAAAATACGAGACGTATTGTTTTCAGGTGCACAGTCTAAACATGCATGGCTGTTTGACACTTTGAATTTGTTCTGACTTTTCTTGAGCTAGAAAGACAGCCAGGCATATTGACAGAAATATCAGCTGTGCCTGGGAGGCCATGTTCAGTATGGTCAGTGTCATTTTTGGCTTTGAGAGATCACATCATGCATTTAATTACGCTCATCACCCTCCACACTCTTCCTCTCATACCCTCCACATCCTCTGCTCCTTCAATTGAACGATAATTAGATTTACCGGAGAGGCCGGAGAGTGTCCTCTTTAGCACAATCTCATTTGCAGCCTTCGCCATGCTCAAGTCCTCCACTGCATCTGGCTGAATCCAACACCGTTTCCCCAGGAGGATTATTTTAACAATTCTAGTGTGACCTAAAACAGTATTTGTGATTACTCGTGACACATGGGCTGGAGCTATATCTCCAGGATTCGGTATTGCTTTAGTTATTTTTTTAAGCACTTCATTGTGCTTGCTTTGTGTTCACCTCCTATCTATCAAAGGAGCTATATGTCACACTTGCTATAGTACTGTATGTATGTTTCATTTGAAATCGAGAGGGGAGTTTAGAAAAAGAGGATTCACACCATTGTATGCCCCCTTTGTAATAACTAGCAGTTTAATATTTAAACTATTCCTAATATTTTTACATGAGAACATTGTGATATATGTGTATCACACAGCTGCACATAACTGTAGTTAAAAACTCATATTCTGCTACTGAGAGACGCTGTTTGCCTTGTCGTGGCACGCTGGGTCCTACTTGTCATGGTTGACAATATTATAGTCTTTTTTTAAGCAGAGCTAGTGCGCTGGAGGCAGTAAACTTTTTTCATTTCATATTGTTTGTTCATGCATTGAAACCAAGCACAGTGTTATTCACACTTCAAAATATACAGTAGCATGATTCTATGCATTTCCAATGACTGATTTTAAACGTAAATAAATGACTCGAGGTTTAAAAGCCTTTCCTGTACAGAACGGAAAGTTAGCTTTCACCTTAAACTGACCTTCTTTACGTTGGCTTGTTGTTTCCCAACACATCCATACACACCCGTATCGTTTTATAACAGGGCCCCAAGGGCTTATTTCTTTACACAATTTATGAAAATATTGGTTATTTTCTATAAATACATTCAATGAAAACATTATCACACAGCTGCACATATTTTGTAATAAAAAGCATTTCACCTTTTTAAGCAGCAATAAGCAATATATTCTACACTGTATCTAAGGACTAATGATAATATGAAAGGTTTACACTCAATTCCACTGGGAATCACTGCCCTACTTCACCACTGCAGTTTTCTATCACCTCATTGTTTAGTTTGTGATGACATCAAAACCATGCTGGTTCAGATAAAGCTCTCGGCAGCAGCTCGTAGGCCACGAGGAGATCACACCAGCTATGCTATTTAGCACAGCTCAGAGGTTTAGCATCTAGCAAGCCAGAGGAAGCATAGGGGATCTATTTCTGTCTATCTGTCATATTCAAAAATGGTCCAATGGTCACTTTTGTTTAGTTTGCCAACTCTTGAGAAATGTGCATCTCTTGTACTCGGTAAATGTTTGACTATTTTCCCGTGTCAAATGCTTACTTCATCTTTTCACACAGTTAGCATATACACTCTTTGTGTGCTATCCTTTTGCTGTAAGAAGCATCCTGCATTTTAACAGGAAGTGGCTTTGTTTTGTCTTCTTGGTCTGGTTAGCAAAAGATTATGCTAAAATCTGCAAGGAGCTGCAGAGTTGGGGTAATACTCGGATGTCATTTTCAGTTGACACTGAGATAGGGTTAAGGAACAGCTAGCAGAAAGTTAATATCATAGTACAATACAGTTTTCCTATTTCATACACGATGACACGTAATGAAATCTCCTTATACAGGCTCAACAATAAGGAGGGCTACTAAATCTAGCAACTGTTAAAAAAATAATAATTCTTAAACGGGTTGTTTTCCCACAGCTGATGGATTGGGCCTCTGTCTTTATTCACATTTCTGTTTTTAGATTTATTAAAAAAAATATTGACTCATGACAATTAACTTTATTGCGAGATAAGACTAGGATGAAGATTTTTACAATGCTAATCAAATGAAAGAGTGCAAAGGTCGGGGCATCAGCTCCCTTATAATAATCCTGTTAATGATAATAGACACAAATATCATGTATAACTCTTAACCATTGCAACGCTGCCTTCCACTGAGTGCAGTATCTGTAAACCATGGCCTAATGTACAGCTCTGAGGCTCATCATGGCTCGTCTGTCAGTGACACAGGAGATGGGGGGGGGGGTTTTGTTGTGTGGAATGTAACTTTGGCTTTACCTGAAGTCAAGGTCAGAGGGTTGACTGCCAGCTTTGTGGACAGCGGGGGAAACCAAATCTATCTGTGGACATATTCTCTTCATGTCTTAGTTTGTTGTTGGAAATATTGCTTTTAAGTAATATACGTTTCCTTTTCATTTCTACACTCCGTAAGAAAGGGCAATTACAACTTCTGTGTTTTGTAATGATTTGTCTCATATTTAATCCATTTAGGGGCTTAGACATCTAAGAATCCATGCCTAGGGCCTCACCAACCAAACTGTTTCTGTTCTATTACAGGACTTCATTAGAAAAAACGATCTGATGATTATTAACGTAACAATAATAGCTTCCTGACATCATTTTCTAATATTTAATAACTCAGTTATCCTGAGCAACTGATGATACATATAATTGCACTACCACTCAAAATACTGTTTATTAAATCTATATCCGGCTGTAGTTTAAAGATCCACTTATGTTTCAGGTTTGTAAATATTTGATGCTCTATGCCTGTATTAAGTTTCCTTTGGAAGGTGCAGAGAAAACACAGACACCTTGCTTTGTTCTGAATTCCTGTACCTCTACTTGTACCAAAGAGAAAACCTGGTTTATTTCATTTGTTCAGAATTATTTTAAGGTACGTTGGAGCTCACTTTAGCATCTTTTGCACTGATGTTGACACAAAGGATCCTCCTTTGAGAAGCGAGCTGTCATAAATGGATTTAATAGTTCCAAACGTCATCTTCCCAGTGCTTCTTAAAATAGCCTACTTAGTACCTTTTCTTACACATCTCTTCAGGCGAGAACGTGCAAAGTAACTGTGCTCTGGAATTAAAAATGTATCGGGTAGTCAAATCGCGAAATTGATTTAAATGGCTTTACTTTTGGTATCGGCACATCGGCGGAGGCTGTTTTTCCTGTAAATCTTAGCGATTTAAAAAGGGCTGCAGGGAGATGTGGAGATACGGCTGAAGAGAAGTTAACATGAAACCATTTAAACACCATACAAATAGGATATCTTCCCTTATCCAACCCTGGAGATGGGTTTTGTTGTAAATGTGCCAAGGTCTGGGTTAACTCACGGTTTAACAACTTCCCTGTTCAACCTTAAGATTAGAAAAAAGTAATTGTACATTTTGTGTGTGTGTGTACATAAGTGTTTAAGATTTAATCGTAAAGAGATATGTGGCCTGATTAGTAAACAAACACTGCATTTATGCTATAGTTATCACCCTGAGGATCAACATGGCGACTTCTTTTAGTTCCCTTCATATAAGGAATTCAACAAACGCACAAACTATCCCTTCAGTAGCACACAAAGGCTCGAGTGGTAGGCGAGCGAGGGCGATCCTCGTCCTCTCTCCAGGCGAGCTTTGCCCCCTCTGGCAGTAACAAAGAGCCCTCTAATCGGACACATGAATGAAACCCTATCTGCGTCTCTCTAATCTGTCGCATCATCCCAATTCCATGGTCACACCTTTTCCCTCCTTCTCCACTGAGAGCAGTTTGAAGCACCTGAGGGCCGTCGTCTTAATAAGCGCGACTCTGTTTACTGTGAATCTTTATTTTTAACTCGTTGTGTCTGCTTGTGACCTTTTTTATTTCCTTCAAGAAAAGGTCATTGTTGTGGTTGACATTTTGGCTTTAACGTCTTGTTGACATTAAAATGCAACCATACATTTGCATCTTAAGGGTGAGCACACAGGTTCGACTACCCAGCATACATTTTGTGACTGGTTCCAAAAGGCCTCTTCCTGTATGTCTGCTCTCTGCTTACCTTTATGGTTAGTCATTACTTAGCCCTCAAGCAGATCAGATAATGTAGCCACTACGCTTTAGCACCTGCTGTGTGACCGCAGACAGGCCTCAGGGTTCCACCATGTTTGAAAGAGAAGTGTGTCAAATGAGACACTGTAATGTCTTGGAAATATAAGATATTTGTTTGAGAAAAATGTACAGTCTATACACATTGTGGGGCTTTGCAGCAGTCGGAAATGACTGTGGGGTGGTATTTTCACAAATTGATTTAGTTTAAAGTAGCCCATTTCTCTTTGGACACTGTAGTTATGAAATACGTCAACCATGGCAATTTGGGGCTTAAATAATGAAACAGATTGTTTTGTCTGTTCTTTCTAATTGCAATAAGTCATGTTGTTGTAGTGTAAGGGTTATTGTGTGCTGCCTGTCACAGTATTGTAATCGGTTGCATTGTTAATGCGTGATCTTTAATGAATCATTTGCTTGAATTTGGTGCCCAAATTTGCCGACTAATTATTCAGTGCACTTATTCGAGGACTAATTGTTTTGTGCGTACAATTGGTAAACATGAACACAATACTTTTAATTTTTTTGACCAGACATGTTTTCTAAAGTCTTGTGTTTGAGTAAAAAATAGACACTTTTGTTTACTAGAAAGTTTGGTTTTGAAGCTGTTAGAATATTGCGAGTAAACCTTTATGAAAGTTGTTCTATGTTTTTCTTCTCTGTGGGTTGTTCATACTCATCTTTGGCTTTCAGTAAATCAACACGGTGATGCGTGTCTATTAACCAACGGAAGACCACATACTCTATTTGAAGTGTTCAACTTTAAGTTTCCTTTGAAACCTTACTGAGTGTTAGGTGAAGCCACTCCCAAAGAATTCCTCTGCATGTTGAAGTGTTAGTGACGTTGTTTTAAGGAACAGTGTAATCTTATTCCTGGCCAACATCTATCCTCTTAATGTTTCTTCTATAAACAGTGCCAGCTAACAAAGACATTAGCACACACTGTTTATGCTGGAGGAAGCTGGGACCAGGAAGTGTTGGTGGAAACTCTCATAGACAAAACAAATAATTAAACTTTGCCCGTATCGGCCTAAGGGGCAAACATGTAGACCATTACTGTGACATTGAAAGATATGCTAGATTACATTTTTGGATTTGGCTATAGTGCTATTCCTACATATAGTTACACAAATACCTTTTTTTAAAATATCAATACAATCTATGACAGAAAAAAGATCTGTGGATTATCCATTAACACACTTTTTCTGGAAGTAGATGATTGTGAGGAGGAAGATACTTCAGGCACACATCCAAAAGTCTGGGCAAACACAACTTTCTATCTATAATGCCAAAGAGAAATAAGACAATCTGTTGTTGTGCTTTTGTTTGTTTTTACAATTATGTTGAACCATCGGTTTTTAGTACTGTGTCATAATCATGCATGTATACTAGGGCTGCAGGATATTGGAAAAAACTGATATTGCGATATTTTCTTCCCCTGCGATATGAAAAAATACAGGGATTGAAGAAAAGACCGTTTTTTTTTTGTCCGCAAACCATCCTTTCTTGAACTTTAATGCTATACGATTGGTGTTATTTTTTTAACAATATTTAACCGGATGAAGGATTTTAGTCACGGATATCTGGATCTTAAGTTATCAGAGCAACAAGCTGAGCTAGCTCGGTTAGCAGCGCCGGACTGCTCTGGAGAAACACATGAAACTACTGTATTCAATGTTTTTACCTTTAATCTCCGTCCGTTCGCTTTGGAGATTTGATTGTGATTGGTGGTTTGGTGTGCATGCAGTATATGCAGTATGCAGAATATCGCGCATATCGCGATTATCGTCACGACACGATATATCGTGCAGCCCTACGTTTACGGTTAAAGTTCAGTTAAAACAAGGTAAAAGATGGATTCTCTGGTATTATTGTATTTTCAACTAATTTTAAATTAATCAATTTTTTAGGGTTGTAACAAGAGGCCAACATGTTGGCAGCAGCATGACTAAAGGAGTCATTTATTTTTACTTGAGCTCTCTGGCTTGCAGTTGAAGAGTGAACAAAATGTATATTTTTTTAGCCGTGTTTGGTGGTTCTTTCATGACAGAGCTCTTTCTCATGTTGGTTGGTCAGACAGCTTTGCTTTTCCCTTTTTGTTTATTCGCCTTCTGTGGTGATGGAAATGGCAACAGGGACATCACAGCCATGCTGAATTGATATCCCCCTTCCCCCACAACTTTCCATACAAACTACAGCAGCCCTCTGCAGAGTTGTTGTTCCTTCAGGTTATCCAATGCATGCCCCAGAGTCTCCTCCCAACCAATAGCTAACCCAACCCCAAAGGGAGCCTGCTGAGAAGAAGGCCTTAAGTGACTGCTTATTCCTGATGTTATAAGCCAGTCTTAAACGGTATATCTTTTTATAGTTTGAGGAGTAAAGGACCGTCTGTTTACCTAGCTCCAGTGAGAGACACAGTGGGGTGATGCTGACAGTATGAACTGGCGTGTTTGATGATTTCTTTAACACACAGACTTGATGTAGCATACTATACCAACAACAAAGTTCAGGAAGAAGATGGACAGTAGAAATGCTTTCATATCTTATCCACCACTCTATATCTCAGGTTCCTATAATTCCTTTCGTATTGTGACGGAGCTATGTTCGATTTGCTATATCTTATGCAGGCTTCCCTGAGCAAGGTGCAGCCAACTAAATAAGTAAACGCTTTCAAGCTGAAACTTAGTTTTGGGTTTTTCTTTTTAAACATGCTAAAACCTGAACTGCAGATATGTCTGAAATAGATTTGAGCCGAACTGCAGGCTGTATTAAACAGTTCATTACGAACACTTTGCCATTTGACTTTCTAGAGGTTTTTGTTGTTATTACCATACTATGGGCTCAGAACAGTCTCATAATTCACACATGCACACAGAAGGATTCACACTTGTCTTTCATGATCCGCAAAAGGATTCACACTTGTATTTCCGGATCCACACTTGTGTTTTTCAATGCACACACAAATGTGTTCCGTTTGATATACATGTAAATAAAATCCAAACACAGAAAAAAGTTTTACATATTATATTTACGTATTTTTGATCCACACATATTTGTTTTCAGTTTAAATCGCCTGAACCTGCAAACACAAACCGCTTTCTGTGCATGGATCGCTGTGCATTCGTGTGTGGGTTTTTTGAGACTCCACTGACGCTCACGCGATTCGCACTTGTAATTTCTCCAGTCTAAGCCAATCACATGAGAGCGCCCCCACGAGGGTAGGATTCATTGCGTGCATGACGCTTCATATACGCATTTTGCGCAGTCCGGTCAGCTCGCTAAACAGAGGGCGGAGCTTCAAGTGATCATGCAGAGCTGCGTGTCTCCGTCAGACTCAGCAGCTGATCTGATCTCTCTCTCGCGTCCGATTATACTTCACTCGCGTTTTTGCCCATATCGATCAGATCCAGCTCTCCTGATCGGCCTTTTATAGAGAGCACCGATCAAATTATTTAGAGTGAATATCGGCCGATAATGACCGGCGAGGCCAGGCTCCCCCCGTTGACAATTCACTGTCTAGCACTGGCTTCGTAGTAGTAGCGTGTCGTGGGAAAAAAATTAAGGGAAGCCAATAATAAGTCCTTTCTTTTGGGGTGGGGGGGGTGTGGTGGTCAATGTAATAACGTAACCAGATGAGTGATTACAGCGCCCGGTATCATTTTACACACATTTGTATCATACAGATGCAGGGCTTACACACGCCTGTTATCTGACCGACAGGTCCGCACGCACTCTCCAGCCGAAACTCTAATAAGCATTAATTCACAAACTAAATCAGGAGACCTTTAACGTTTTACTTCCGGTTCGCTCCTTTGTTCTTCGCTGTACACAGCTCCAGTTTGGGCATTGGCCTGTCATCAGATTGTATTTGTTGTTGCTGCTGCAGCGGAAGTTTAGTACAATTATTTTTGATTAAATACTCCGAATCTCCACCCTCCATAATTGCTTGCTACTTTCTAACGGCGGTGAGAGTGGTGCAGTGACGCTATTTTTTCTATATTAGATTTATGATTCGAAAATTATAAAAGTAGGGTAGACATGTGGATATTATCCAACTGAACAAAACGTGCATTTACCTAACAGGTTCGTTTTCCACTGACCTTTTTTCGAGCTATTTTCCAAAATCCTATGGAGAAATCCCATTGCTATTTTGTCGAGGGAAACCGAGCGCAGCTTACTTCCGCTTTTTGGGACGCGTCACTGCACCACTAAGTTGATGTGATTTGATTGGATTGTGAGGCAAGGGAAGCCAGCCGGCTCTGGCTTCCCTTGGCATGGCCCTGACCAATCACAGGTTGGCAGGGGCATGACGTGAGCCTCATCTGATTGGTCAATCCCTCCATTTTTTTTCACCAAGGGAAGCAAATTTCGGCTGGCCTCCTCTCGCAACAGAGAGTGCAATCTACTGTTTCACCATAACATCTAGAGGGGCGCTGTTTCACTCTTTGTAAAATACTCAATGAGAATGGGGGAGAGACGGGCCGGCAGCAACACACAACAAAGAATTTCCGAAACTAAACGAAGTGTTTTTATTTATTTTCTTAAAATTATAACTACAATCCGAAAAAACAGGGGAAGCCTGGCTTCCCTTGGCCTCCAGGAGAAAACGCCACTGCTTCGTAGTGCACTGATAGATTAGGCTAAGCTAACCTGTAGCTGCTCCCTCCACACTCACACCAACTTCATGCAGACATAAATAAAGCAGCTGTATTCGCCATACAGGAAACACACATTTAAAACCGTTTTGCCTGCCGTTTTTGTGTACACACATATATTATATTTATATTCATCAATGGTTCGGAAAGTGGCGCTGTACCTTAATAATATAAAGGCTTGTATTTGCGTGCATTTCCTGTTCGGAAAGTGGCAATGTACTGAGAGTGGAGGTGTCCTGAGATTATTGCCCAAAATGCGTACATGAAGCGCTACGTCATGAACGCAAGAAATCTACCCTCGTGGGGGCGCGCTCATGTGATTGGCTTAGCATTGAGGAGAGATCTGATTGGCTATAGATAGAAAAAAATTACAAGTACGAATCGGGTGAGCGTCAGGGGAGTCTCAAAAAACCCACACACGAATGCACAGCGATCCGTGCACAGAAAGCGGTTTGTGTTTGCAGGTTCAGAGGATTTAAACGGAAAACAAATGTGTGGATCAAAAATACTTATGTAAAACTTTTTTCTGTATTTGGATTTTATTTACATGTATATGAAATGGAACACATTTGTGTGTGCATTGAAAAACACAAGTGTGGATCCGGAAATACAAGTGTGAATCCTTTTGCGGATCATTAAATACAAGTGTGAATCCTTCTGTGTGCATGTGTGTATTATGAGACTGTTCTGAGCCCATAGCCTAACTGGATGGTCCTCACTCACTATGCGTAGGATGCAGCATTGGTTTTTATTAATGTATAAAGCCATTTTAGGAAATCTTCCACTCTACATATGTGCAAGATTTGCTCCAGTTTGTGACTTTTACAACCTCAGATCCAGTGCCTTGATACGGTTCCAGGTTCCTGCTGTGCGGACTGAGGCTGGAAAAAGGAGTCTCTTTTATTATGGTCCTTGGTCTTGGAATGACCTTCAATCACGCCTCAAACTGACGGCACTTGTTTCTATAGCCTGTTTTAAATTGAAGTTGTCAGAAGTCCTTACCACCAGCTGCTCTTGCAGTAATAAGTAGTGCCTTTCTTACTGTCCTAATGTGCACAATGTAGTAACTGCTTTTTTTCGTCTTTTGTTTTATTAGTTATGTTCTCTGTATTTTATATGTTTGTGTTATGTGTTATGTGTAACGTTGCTGCCTTCTTGGCCAGGTCAGCATTGTAAATGAGATTTTATCTCAATGCTTTTTTATCTGGTTAAATAAAGGTTAAATAAATAAAAATAAATACTATACATCCAGAAAACTACGAAACACAAGACATTTTGTCACAAGACAAAACTACAACTGGAGTGCAATAAACGACTTCTTGATCACAAAGGTAAATGTTATTTTAGAATTTCACTGTGAAGTACACCTTGACTTATTGACTGTGAAAATGCAATGTTCTATTTACCTGTCCATACTGACTACACACATTTACAGACTATGCAAACACTACCACATGTTGGAACAGTATAGTATACTTTTTGTTTTTTTAAACAGGAAGCAATACCTACCCCCCAGCTTGTTATCTTCTCTTCACAGTAGGGGGTGTAATGATATGCTAATCCTGCCAGCCAAGTTGCTGTAGAAGGTGTGAATATTAAAGCGTAAAATGAAATGATTCTCCTTTTCATAAAATGTTTTGTTGAAGCCTCAAGGTGTGGGCTCACCTTGGTCATTGTGGGGAGATTTCTCAAAGCAAAACACAATGTCTTTTTGAGTGAGATCACAGAAGCTCCTATAATCTCATTACACGTCTCGCCTCTCTGGAGCTCTGTCTTCTACCTTTGTCCTTGTTTAGGTAGATACTTTGTGTTATATATATATATATATACACTTCCTGATGAAACACACCTGAACATATTACATGAAGATATAAAAAATGTTAAGGTCTAAATGACCAACCTTAGTCCATATTGCGCAGTATGTTTCAGAGGCATGGTGCAGTGTGCTCAACATACAGAGCCTAGCTTTATGATCTCATGAATAGTGTTATGGAGGTGATTATATCCAACTATGTTTAACTGGAAACGGACCAGGCTTTGCCTAATAGGACCATCACTGAATTGACACAATGGTGACCATTTAGGTTTTTCTTCCCCCTCAATGCTTATAAGCAAGTGTATAGTTGCAGCCTGTGGCATATCCACCTGTATTAGTCACATGTTAGACTGCATGATGCTGCTATGCTAAAGAAAATCTGATTTCCCATATCCCTTAATGGTTTGTTTGTCAAAAATATTGCCATGTGAATATTTATCTATGCTTCTGTGATAGACATCATGTTAAAACTAGGTTAAAGTAATCAAGCTAGCTTTTTCTGTCACTCGTATGTATTTTAAGTATAGATTAATAACGGGCTGCAGGTCTAGGCAAAGCTGCTGTATGAACCTGCAGTTGCATACCAATGATCATCAGTGCTGAGACAGGCTGGCCCTTGGCAGAACCAGCCTCCTGACCCCTTGTTGTTTCCTCTACCCTTGACCTGCTTTCAGGCTCTCAGCATCAACATCTCTTCTGTTGCCAAAGTCCAGCATGTAAAAGTCCATACATAAACACTGCTAAATCAAATGTAAAACAGTATTCACTGTTGAAGGGCTTGAAATAAAACTTTCATCTAAACTTTGCCACCAAGTACTTTGTGTAAACACTAGTAATGCTTTGGACACACTCTTCTGATTTCATTACTGTATGTCAACCTGAAGTAATCACTTAAAGGTGGGGTAGGTAATTCCCTTCAGAAACACTTTTTGTTATATTCCATGGAATGCTCTTAACATCCCTATAGCAATGAATATATTAAATGCTTTGACAATAAATACATTAAAAAAATGTAATCTGTGGAAGCCGTGGCGCTGTAAAAAGCACGACCAATCATCTGAGCCGGCCCGGCTAAAATAACTGGATGGCCTACCTGCCTGTCAGCCTTCGGTCTGTGCACAAACTTATCTCGTGTCCTCATTGGTCATGTGCGCGTTCGTGTGTGTTGGAGGAGGGGCTCTGTAAGGAAGTCTGAAGGAAGAGGCATATATTTTTTTTCTGCTGCGTACTTTCAAATTCTAGCACACTCGAGCTGGTTTCTCCATTCTTACCTACCCTACCTTTTACGTTCAGACGCTGCTTACCTGAAGTTTACAATGCTTTAGCTCCAATTTTTTTATCTGGCCTGGAAACCCACTTTTCTATCGGCATCAGGTCAACTGGGCCCTTTACAACTTAAATGAAGAAGTGTTTGCCATATTCTTTGTTCTAGTTAGACATATTTGTAAAGCTTATTAGGTTTTATTTATTACATTGGTTAAACCTTGAATTAGGGACCGTTTGTCCTGGCTAGGAACCAGGAACTCTGTAGTCTAATGTCTGGCTCTCTGATTAAAACAAGACACATTCCCAGACGTAACTTCTCAAGACAAGAGTATTTGTATTCAACTGTATGTTTTATGTTGTTCTTAACCATTTGGGATAAAGTGGTTACCACATTTTTGTACATGTGGTCTGATAATATACTATAAAACAAATTCCTTTAGACCTAGATTATAAAAAGATTGAACTGGCAAGCAGAACATCCTGTCATTTAGATAAAAAGAATAAGTAAAGGTTTTGGATTTTTTTTCTTTGTTTTTGGTATGTTGTCCTTCAATAATCCACGGCAAACACGCATCCAGGAGTCCTTTTTTAGATGTCAAAAGAATGATGCAGTAACCCATAAACGGACTGATGTGAGCATCAGGCGATTGCCATCATACATCTACAGCACCATCAGACAGGCAGCACCTGGTCACAATCCTCTCAGAATAAATGTTAAAAGGTCGAATGTCTTCATGCTGGAACATCACAGAGGTTATCTATTGGGCAGCTCACATCACAGATGTTTCATTGAATCACGCCCAAGTCATCAAGGTTCAACGGGAAGTTCTGAGACCCGGAGGGAACTGTCTCTTCATGTGAAACATCCCAAAACATGGCTTTGTGTCTTTTGCTTTTTGAAAGACATAGTTGGAGTTATTTAACATTTTAGGCGGACAATCATTATACTTTATGCAATATAAACAACATTACCAGCATTAGTGCACAATATATTTGTCCTACCATGTCTTTCAGTTGATCTCAGTATAGTGAGATTTATTGTAAATGGCCCACATATCTCTTCACGTGACTACCTCCACGTTAGGAAATCTTATCCCACTTTTGTTTTTGCTTTTCAGGACTTTGTGTACCAGAATGTATGTAAAGATTGAGAAAGCTACCTTGATAAACTTGCCTATAAACTACAGGAATCTGAGTGAAACACCAGCGATAGGAAATGCTGCACACCGCTTCCTGGTCCCCCATTCTGGGTTTCCTCCAGGAAGTTGTTAAACTGAGGTGCTAGGCTGCATGCTCGGATCCTGTCAAATTGTGTGTCTGGGCAAATAATTAAGTCAAATATTGCCTTACAGTAGTTACGCTCCTTAAATGTATGTTTTTAGTGCTGTGTGAAGTATCCCCTGAAGGTTAATGTTTTAATAATGTCTATTGTTTTTATGATGTTGGTGCTTCAGGAGAGGAAGCAAATCAGATTGGGTGTTTTAAGACTTATTGCTTGGTTTAATTGAAATGTCTGTCATTTTAGTACAAAAGTTCCCCTGTGTGTTTATCTTTGTTCCACTGAAGCTCAACACTGAAACACTGTCTGGGGAAACAAGGAGGGAACTGTATCTTTGTTATAATAATGATTTATCTCACTTAGACTGCTGAAGCTTCAGAATAACTTGAGAATACATTTTGCACTAAACGAGGACATTATTTCACCAATGCCTTGAATTGAACACACATATTTTAATCGGTTTCCACCACGAGCGTTTGTACGAAACTTTCTTTTTTTACGTAAAACTACAAGCTATCTTTTAACATTTGAATGATCAAAGGTGGGTCCCAGAAATTCTCATTTCACTCCTCCATGCTTCAAGGCAGACTGGAAGTGTATCTCTTTCCTTTTTCACCTCCCTGATCCAGTTGCTATTTTTAAAAAGTTGCCCCAGAGCCAACCTTTCCTATTTACTGCCACTATGCAAACTCAAATCGTAGGCGTCTCTGGATCACACAATGAAATTCTTTGTTTGCCTCATGATCAGATCACTTCTCTCTGTATCTGCTTGTCGCCTCACGTTAACAGAGAAAACATATTCTTCAGCATGAATGTTGTTAATACTGGACATCTTATTCCAGACAGAGACCATGGATGCATTGTTTGAATTAGCAAGCCATGCAGTCAATTGATTATATCCAAGTATTGTGTTCATTTTGAACTTCTTATTCCAGAAGCAGCCGACTTTAGTTAGTATGTTGCTCTGGAAAAAGGAACAGAATGCCCTAAAGCCTGGACTCTAATGAGCCCTATTTCCTGACAAGCCTTTTCCTTATGTTGATGATAGCAGCCACCCTGCCATTTGAGCCAGATCTCCAGAAAGATACAATTCAAGTGTTAAAGAGCTCTTTCATGGAATTGTTTATGTAATGCTAAGATAGTTCTTCATTTGTTTTATGTTAGGCGTGTGGCGCAGTGGGTTGTGCATGTTCGGATCAGAGGGTCACAGGTTCAAACCCCACTGCAGTCAGCATGTTTGGGTACGTTTGGACCGAAATGCAGACATACCTGTTATTTGAACACATTTTACACTCAACACAAGTGATATTGAATAGGAGCAGCATGGTCACAGAAGTATAGATGATCATCCTTCATATAATCAAAATCCACTCTCTTCCATTTGGATAACATGTACTGTTGGTTCTAATCAAGGTAGTTGCTTTCCTTATTTGTTTAGGGTCTATGTCGCCTGTGAGAATGGCATAATACAGGATAAACGATGCGTGATTTCATCAAAGAATGTCATTTTAATGTGAGTCAAAACGGCGTAGGCACATGCGGGCCAATTATTTCCATGCGTGTTTTAACTGCAGCTTTCTGCATGTTGTACTAACCTGTGTCCTTAGGCAACAGAATAACAAAGGAAATGGTGTGCGGATCACACTACCGCCTGACCATTATCACGTTTAATGAAGTATAAAAATGACTGTCAACCATTGTTTAAAACAAAAGCTTGGCACGTTGCCCCTCTGAGGATATTCTTAGAAATCCAGCTATTAAAATATCTCTCTTCACTGCTGTGTCTCTCCTCTCTGTCTCTCATTGTCTTTGTTGTACTAAAAGCAAGACAGCTGAGAATTGTTTTTTCTCAACGGTGACAAAGGATCAATCTTCTAATTTGTGGTGTAAAGTGGGTAAAACACCCCAAGAATGATTCATTAATTAGCTGAATAATCACCATTTGTTCATTAATCTGAATGTTGGCTTGTAACCCAAATATTTGGTGCTACTTCTGTAAAATATTCATGAAGTCTAATCAGAATAACAATTTGTTATGAAGTGAGTCGGGTAAAAGGGCTGTGTTTAGCTGTGATCATTGAACCAGTGTATACCATGGTCACTGCATGCAGAATGGTTCCCACTTGAACTTCCACTCCTGCTCTGACAGATGTAGAGTGGCTGCCTCGTCCACAACGCCGCATGTCTTTTTGAGGTTCTTCAAATATTTCAACAACAGAAGCTAGAGAAACAAGCCATACAAGGCAATACAAGTGATGCAATGCATATTTCTTGTGTATTACACATTGAAGGAGTCTCTGAGTGGCTGCGTTCTGTGTAGAGAGCAGGGCAATGTCGCAGTAAGATGATCTCTTGATTAGGGCTGCACGATATATCGTGTCGTGACGATAATCACGATATGCGCATGCGCGATATTCACATCGCGTTGCCGTGCGATTTATAAAAAAATAAATAAAAAAAAAAGAAATTACTTTTTTTTTTTTTTTTAAGACTTGCGATATTAAGTAGGCAAATTAACTCAAACATGTCATGTTACAATTATTTTGCTGCTTGCTACAAAATGTCAGGGGTACTTGAGTGAGTGACTTGCAGGCTCTGCATGCACAGCAAACCACCAATCACAATCAAATCTCCTAAGCAAACGCAATGTCAGTTGTTTCCAATATCGTGCAGCCCTACTCTTGATAATCATTGAATTACATTTTGATAAAAATGTATAATTTCTGTTAAATGTTTATTTTTTGCAAATTAAGAAGCATGTTAGGCTGATATGATTTTAGGAATATTTGTAACTGGTCACATATCTTAAAGTATGCAAAATAGAAAAATTCAGTGTTAAATAATAAGGTCCTTCAACTTAGATTGTTTTTAAAGCACTCTTTATTCATGTCAAGACTTGGAAAGATCCTCTGATCTTGTTTGGTCTGAAATATTGCCAGAACCACCAACTAGCAGCGACATAGTCTGCTTCACTCTACGAGTCCGCCGTCATCCCACATCATGCTTACAGTCATTGCCTTCCTATGCTCGGCAGTGTTTATTTGTTTACGAGAAGATAGTGGACTTGAGTTTCCTGCTGTCACATAATTGTCCTGTGGAAGGAGATGCCACCGGCCAATTCTGTGCAGTGAGCTTAAACAGATATCATATTTCAAGAAAAATATTGGTTCATATCCCAGGGTTGGTAGAAGAAACCATTCTGTTATTGGTATAATTCATCCAAGCAATTTTTACATTTTTCACAGTAAAAACTATTTATGAACATCAGCTCAGAAGCTTTGTTTCTTTGTATCTGAAATAAAGACAGCCTTGTTATGAACCTTTCACTGATCTCTGAAATCCATTTCATCTTACATACAGATATCTTCTACGTTGGTCCCACTTCATGTGAAGGGTTGCTTACTTTACAGACTGTGACTGTATTGCAACCAGAGCCTGATAAAATGCATGCATATCGCCTCACCATTTCCTCTCATCTACACCATCAGAAGCTCATTCCCTCTCATCAGTGCTAGCACTAGAGGGATTTGAGTTGGACAGATTATCTGCTGGAGGCATTTCAACCCTTCACATCAGTATGTTGGAAATGTGAGCGATCATCAGCAGGATTATAAGATGTTGTCATATCACGATTCATGTTTTGGGTCACTGTGATGGATGTTTGGGTTATGGTAGGGGGGGGGGGCAGCTCTGGTTAAATAATTAGCTGGCACTGCCTCTGGTTGGAAAAGATAGCTTGTTAAAAGAGATCCGGTTAGAAGAGCCGTTGAAAAAGTAGGCCAGTGGTGGTGAAAACATGGTCACTCTGACAACCCAATTTATGAGCATTTTGTTTCAAACTATGGTCATGCTGGGTTGTAATAACACACAGGCTGGTCTTAACAACTTTACCATATCCATAAAATAACATTTACATTTTTATAATCAATTCAGACCAGGCTTGTCCTCACAATCCCAATCTGACAGATGATATCAAGTAACGGAGCATTTCAAATCTAGATATAAGCCGTCTGACTAACTAGAGAGATGCTTCATCTGAGCACAACATTTGTCCCAGGGCGTTCTTCTATTGTCTGAATATCCAGTCGTCTCTTGCAGGCAAATTACTTTAGATTCAAATGATTTCTCCCATAGAATTAATTGCAGTTTCATTACGGAGAGAACTGAACACGCACGCACGCACACACACACACACACACACACACACACACACACACACACACACACACACACACACACACTGGATAGAGCGTCTCATCCCCCTGCAGCCGTGTCTTGGCAGCATCAGTGTTTCTGCTTGTTACTTTTAGCTGGGTAATTTCCTTCCCTTTGGTGCAAAGGCCATCATTTGTTGCTTTTTCTCATCTTCGGCATGACATGGCTGTCTGTAAAGATTTAGAAGTCTGGCCTGTGTAGTTCAGACCTCAAATAGCTTTTTAGTAAACGTCTACTTGTGATGGTCTCAGTCCCAATGTCTTGCTCAGTGCCAAAATGTGTGGTCTTTCATAGGATTTACACTACACTTGTACTTTTGGAATAAATACATGCTTTAAAGTTTCTTCGAGGAGTTTTGAACTTGTTACTTAACAGTCTCAAGGACCTACATAAGTATCAAGACGAGACTGTTTTCCCTTACCCTAACCCTTTTCCAAAAGAGAGTGACACGCAACAAGAGGCCCTGTAACCGTGACACACATACACCGTCAATACCTCATCTCTCATTCATACACTTTAGTTGAATGAAGGAAATGTGTACTGGACCTAAATGTCCATCCAAAACAATCAGGCTTAACTGTATCTTCTCTTTCTCAATATGCTAACCTTTTCACCCTAGCGAAGCTAAAACATTAGTATAGACATTAGTATTAGTATAGTATTGAACATTTAGTTAGGACACCAATTTCCCATCAAAGTTCCATTTTGCATTTCCCCAATCTCTTTCATGCAGCCTGTAAACATGGCTGTGTTGTTTGTATGTGGTAAATAAATTAACATCAAGTCACACATTGTCATTGTTGACACTGGGTTTCGTATCTCAGATTTCCAAGAATCCTCACACCGTCACCTGACGCACAGGTTCAGCTCAGGCGACTGATATGAATCCCGGTTCTGGCATATCATCAACCCCTGTGATCCTCCAATGTTGTTCTCCATGGAGACCATAGAAGCCTGTTTGTGCTCTGTGTTACGGCCCAGTGGCTGCTTGGCTATTCAGCCATGATTAATTCAGACTGGCCTCGGGAGAGAGCAGCCAGGCTAGGTTACTGCGCCAGGGATCTGGTGTCTCTCTGCCATAAAGACAGCTTTTTACCACAGAGCTCTGCTTGGCTCTACACGGGGGTAGAGCTAGCTACGGTTCACAGCTGTTTCCTAAAATAGAGCAATGTAAATGATTGAACTGAACAATCAAAGAAATTGAAAGGTTGTAAACCTCTTTGCCATGCACCAATAGACACATTAGATGTTCTCACTTAGCTATAGGAAAATGCACTTTGTTTTCAATTTGCATCATGGTTCAAATATTACAGCCGATTAATGGCAGCATAATTTAGTTTTTTTGTAATATAAAGTATTCTTATTGTATATTGCTCTTTTTTATACCCAGTTACAACCTTGACGTTGTGATGTTTCGCACCAACATCACACCTAAACACATAGTTTCCAGGTTCGGAGCAGAGTGCTGCCTACGGTACGTCCACACAGCAGTGTTAAAAAAATCTTCCAACGCTTCTGCCCATTCACTTTGAATGGGGTGACGTCACTTTGCCTCACTTTTCGCCGAACTGCATTGTGGGAAGAAAAGCAGAGATTTCCAGGCATCTCAGGATTCAAAAGTTAAGCAATGTTCAACTTTTGAATCTTCTGAAGCTTTCGGTGGAAGCGTCAGCCAATCAAATCATATGCCAGTACAAGCTCTTAGCGAATCAGTGCATGAGAAGCGAAACGGAAGTGAGGGACCCAAACAAACGATTAAGAAAGCACACACACACAGACGGCTATTCTTTTTCATTTTCATCTCACCTGGACGCAAGAGTTTATTTTTCATCATGGCGATCTGGAATGAAGAAACCGAAATGGAACACACACGCTATTTGTTGTTTGTTTATATCACGCAGTCTGTTCTTCTTCTCTCGGTTATCACACAGTCTGTCTTCAGGTTGTTGCCTCTTTTGAATCACGAATACACAATACCGCTGCCTGCTGGTAAAGAGAGTTATTGCCACTCACGCATGTGCAGTTCGTACGTGCTACTTGGCCGTCGGCTGAAGTCTTTGCGGTGTGTTCCAGTGCGACTGTTGGCCAAGGAGGAGACGTGAGGCGACATAGATAAGATACATTTGAAAGTAACTGTTCTTTTTTTATGTCCACAGACATAACGTGTCAGATTCTCATTGACCTCTGGCTTTGACACATTAAGTCTAAATTGCACGGATTATTTTTCGCCTAACACAGAATAATTTTGAGTCTTATGATAACTTTTAACAAATCTGTTCAACGATCAATCTTTTTGTTATCTTTTGAATTCTATAAGATAACGACAATTGCTCATCACAAGTTCCTGTAAATGTTAGCTCATTTTGTCAGTCTAGACATTGCTGGTGAATCTCTTCAAACCGTACCACCCACTGTGAGATAATATGGCTAGATCATAGTTTAATTTGTCCTTAACTTCTGATTGCAGAGAATGACAAACAAGGTCCAATCTCAGCCCTGTCTCTGTGAGTGTGCCAGGTGTCTGTCACTGCGCTGTGCCACTCTGTCTCCATCCATACATGCGCTCTCGTCTCCTTGGTCAACTGACTTTGATGGATGGTTGACTCATACACAGTGTCAGTCTCATAAATCAACAGTTACTGTGGCAAAATGGCACCCGGCCTCCACTAATGGCAGACCTGGCTGCAATCTATCCCCAAAGTTAATACATGGCACAATGTGATTTATCAATGACTTGCTGAGAGACAAAAAAAAGGGAAGATGTCAAGTTACCAGGGGGGCGTTAACTGGTGCATGTGTTATTACTTTAACCCTGGCTTGTCCTAACAAGTGTCTGGTGGACATTTAGACTAAATTCACTTTTAACATCAAAAGATGACTTAATATTGGTTTGCCCATCTATCCATCTATCTATCTGTTACTATACCATTAACTAAGTCTGCACTATATACATCTTGATACAGTATATGTTCCTTTTTTAGGCTTTTTGCAAAACTCTGACTTAATTTAAGAGATTTTTAATCCAAATGAATATCTAAAAAAAACTAGTTGGATCCATCAATGCTGTTAGTTTTGGTTAAATGGGATTTAAAATATCTATGTTATAATTGGTCTCTAACCCAATAAAAGCGATTTTGAAATCACATTTTGTTTGGGGTATATTTTTCAATGCGATAATTTGAAAGAATGCTTTTAACACCCACAATACAACACTTATATAAAGTTCTCTCACTTCGGTAGGAAGCAGCAATCTCAGATCTGCGTGCATCCAAACCTTTTCAAAGCTCTCCATGGAAAGATAGAAGTAGGACGAAAACATTGGTATTTTTGGTAGGGCTGTGCAATTAATCGTATTTTAATTTCGATTACGATTTTGGCTTGCAACGATTACGAAAACAAGGTAATCAAAATAAAACGATTATTATTTGTATTAAAAAAAAAATGTAATTATTTTTTGTATTGGTTGAATTATGCTTTAAAGTTCAGGGTAATCAACTGTTAAAAACATACCGTTTACATTTTTTTTTTCAATAAATAGATAATCGTTTTTAATAATCGTGATATCAATTATTGACCAAAATAATCATGATTATGATTTTTGCCATAATAGCACAGCCCTAATTTTTGGTCAACCCAGCCTTTAAATGACCTCAAATTACAGTAAAGTTCCTTTTTTTTTTTTTCTCCTGCTGACCTCTCATAGCCTCACAAATGAATTTAAGGGGAGTTATTGCTCAAACGATTACTCAATGGAAGGAAAATTAATTTTCAACAGTCCTGCTAATAGAATATAAAATTGAGTCATTCATCAAAGTGAAAAGGCCCAACATTTTGTGTTTTCAGCTTCTTTAATGTGTGGTTTTTAATCCATATCCAGAAAGATTGATGCAGATATTTTGTAAAATAAATATATTTAGATTCAAGATCATCGGCATCGCAAAACTCAATGTAAAAATGTATAGAATTATTAAAAAAGTTATCTCATTAAACTACAACAATGACTGAATTTTGTGTATTTGTAATGGTTTTATTATTTGTTACAATACATTTTGGTACATGTTAATTTAAATAAACAAAAGCGTAAGGACAACGATATTAGGCTTTGTGTAAGATTGATCTATATGGTTCTAATGTTGGTAGTTGACATGAAGAAATGAGCAGATCTCTGTGAGCCGAGGTTAAAGGGGACAGTATAGGTGAGGTGTGTGTCAGTGTTCTCATCACTTTATCCACTCCTCTTCAAGGATGTTGTGGCAGCAGCATACCCTGGGTTCCCCTCCTTCCCTATCTTCTACTCAACACACATGCCCAGTTTATCCAACCTCACTCATTTTAATGGGACAGTTTCCATTCCCTGCACCAAATCATATTGTTTTCACATCCAGCCCGTCTAATGGGCGGCTACGACAATCTCACATTCATTTTTTTTCTGTCCAGTCACACCTTCTTGATTTCAACACGACAGCCTTACCCACAATATTAATATGGCTCCAACATTGTTATTTTCCTTATCTTTTTCTATTAGGCAGGGTTCAATAATAAAAATGTCATCACAACTATTAAGAAGTGACAAATTATGACATTTATGGTTCATACAATTTATTTTCACACACGAAGCACATTACTCCTTCACAATAAGACAAGCCTTTTAGCTCAGCGGCTCCTGAGCAAGCTCCAGCTGGAGGTCACTGCTAAGGCTGACTTACACCGTGTAATGCATGTGCTGTTCCCCATGAATACAATTTGTGTTTATGACTCAAGATAAAGGCTTGTTTAAAGGTAATTGGCTGCAAAGGAAAATGTGTTTCTTCTGTTCTCTTTGTTCACAATAAATACATTACTGAGTGTAAATATGTATACACACACTGATGCTGTTTTAATACAGATACAGGGACCAAGTCACTTTTCATAAAGATTCATTTGGCATTGCTTCGTCAGATTCTGTAATATGTCACGGCTTCCTACAGGAATAAACAACCTCCAAATGAACTTCTCAGTGTTTGAGTCGGTCTGGATGTCTAAGTTATTTTAACTGAGGTTGTTTGATATATTTTGGCTCTGGGTTTATCTCGGTGTCCCAAGGCTAGTTGTAAACGGTTCAATCTGCTGTCAAACAAACAGACACACAGACTGACTGACAGAGACCTGTGTTTCTCCCCTGACCTTTAACCCACTTGGCCAGCAGCAGCTTTGATGCATGATTAATGATCTGTGTAGCGCTGTGCACACACTAAGTAATGTGAACACATGTAAAGGCTATTTGTGGTTGTGCTTTGTTTATTATTGCTATTGTTTGACTTACTCAATAACTGACTGAAACACCTTGTCTCAACTCCCCCGTCTCCCTCTTTTCTCTCTCCCTCTCTCCCTTCCTTCTCTCCTTCCATCCCTCCTCCAGCTGGTGGGAGGCCAGTTTGACCTTGAGATGAACTTCATCATCCAAGAACCCGAGAGCATCGTGTGCATGGTGGAGCTTTTGGACAAGTGTGAGCCCACCTGTCAGGCAGAGATCTGGAGCATCTTCACCGCCATCCTCAAGAAGAGCGTGCGCAACCTGCAGGCGTGCACTGACGTGGGGCTCATCCAGCTGGTGCTGCACCGCATATCCACCACTGACAGCATGATCGCAGGTACCTAGTGACAGCACGTTGTGCGAAAAGTAATGTGTTGTGACTGCAATATCAATAAAATAATAACATTTTGTTTTGTAAAGTTAAAGGCAGCGATTTCTTTAAAAGGGTTGTCCCTGATTATATGAATTCCCAGCACACATGTTTTTGTCACTTGGATGGATTAGTTTACTGCGGCCTTTTAATTCACGTGTTTACCAGAGATCAGCTCAATCGTTTTTAGAAAATTCAGCATGGGAAATCCTAAAATAAAGAATAATATGCTAGAGAAATGAACCTACAATGACCAATTAGTGGGCTAATTGACCAAGGGGGGGTAAGCCTTATTATGAAGCAAATATATGGTCTAAAGCTCCAAACCCCACAGGTCCGGGTAGGCTGGAAAAAAGTGTCTAGCTGAAGACCCTTTGCTTTGAGCTCTCTGTGAAGTGAGAACAAGTAAAGACATGAACTCCAACCTCAGGACACAATTGAGTATTTGGAAATATAGTAACTCATTCTAAACCTTCCTATCCACTCTTCCCGTATATTGTGACCTCATGGTTTCGTCCTTCACTAGTTCATATACAGAGATGTGTTGCAGTCAAAACAGACAACGCACTCCTCCTGTACAGACTCCCCAGAGTCCCAGTGTAGTCTGTTGCCCATCTGTAAATTAGTCAGAATTAATCCTTCAGTGAACTTTCGCGAGCTAGAACAGCGCTGGCCTGGAGGGTTTGTGCAGTCAAGCAGGGGTGATACAGCCCAGTGGTAACTAGGCAGCTGAAAGTAATGATCATACAGTAGTAATATCCACCACAGTACAAATGCTCTGCCCTTCCCTGAGAACTGTCTCAGTCTCATAGAACTGAAGCAACTTATTTTATTGATTGACATTTCAAAATGAAAAAACCTCTTTTATTCATATTTTACACAGTTTTTTCCAATATTTGTGTTTATTTTCTATACTTCTCTGGGAGTTGAAAGGTGACAGGAATTGCAGACAGATATGAAGAATGACACGCAACAAAGGTCTCCGGCTGGATTTTAAACTGTAAATGTTGCTGTTTATGATCAATGTCTCAAAAACCACCGGGGCACTAGAACTTTGACTTTTTCTGTTGCACTTACAGTAGATGTGCAGACTGTCTCTTTCTCTCCTCACATCCATGGACTGCTCTGAATCAGTCTGTTGCGTAAGACTTAGCTGAACAGCAAATATGAAATACTTGTGTGCATATACTGGTACTAATACTTTGCACGGAAATAGACCTAGCAGATAAAAGTGCCACTCATCATTATATTTAAAGGTTTAAACCAAGGCTTATGTTTTTGCACACTACTCATATCTGTCATACCTTGCCCTGTCATTAGTCCGTAGTAACTAATGAAAAAGGCTGCAGACTCCCAGAGTGCCTTCTCTATTTCATCCATGTTTTTTTTTTTTAATGTCTGAGCTGCTTAGCTTTTTGCTTCACTTCTGCAGCTTCACTGTAATGATCAAAATGCCAATAAAGATTATAAAAAGGAGCCGGATTTTAAAAAAAAAAAGAAAGAAAAAGAAATCAGGTGCCAGCTCAGGAATTATTATATATATTTGGGACTCATTCTCACTTCTAAAGTAAATGATTGTGTCTTCTTAGTCTTTCTGTGTAATTATAACACAATGTTTAACCCCTTTCTGAATATGCGTTTGTGTGTTTTGCAGACCTACTGGTGGACATGTTGGGCGTGCTCGCCAGCTACAGTATCACAGTGAAAGAGCTGAAGCTTTTCTTCAGCAAACTGCAAGGGGAGAAGGGCCAGTGGGTGAGTCGGAGTCATTCCACAGTGATCTGTCTTGGTTGTCTGTGACCAGCGTGAGGAATGTGCTAGCTACAACTGCTGCCATCCCACAGGCCACTGCCCTCGTCACAGGGACTAGATGAATCATGTGAAACCAGGCTACTACTCTGCCAGAGCGCCACCACATTACTGATATTCGGTTGTTCATGGTATATCCAAAAAACATGTATTTGCCAATATTAAGCAACATTTTAAGAATTGTCTTTCACAAATTTTAAGTTTTCAAAAAACAGACTGCCTATGCTGTTTTCTGTCGGTGTGTGTGTGCACCTATAAGGACGTAGCCCCAGTGAACTCAAGATGTACGATACATGTGGATAAGGTACTACATCTTGGCAGGGCCCGTGGCACACAGGGAGAGACAGATGAATGGAAGTAAAGTAACCCATCAATCTCTGACAGTAATCAAATTGTCAAGGAAATGGGGCTTTTATTCTCCTAAGTTTCACCTCACTCCCACTTTCAAGCCGCTCCTGCCAACGCTCCTCTCTTCATTTTATCTTTGGGAAATATCCAGGGTGGTTATGATGATTGCAAAACTTTAACTACAAAGTGCTTTGCTATTGCACTCTATAAACCACAACCCTGTTGAAAATTGTAAAAATATATAGGATTTTTTTTTTATCACTCACAATAAACAAACTGCAATATCTGGAACTAGAGCAACATATTTGTGATGGATGTACTTTGCAGTTCATACACAATGATCAGGACATTATGAAGTAAAAGGTGATACTAAATTCAGAGTGTGTTGCTTAGCAAATCTCTGGATGTCAAACTTTGATGAGGTAAATTTAGAACAAGCAGAACCAAAGCTGTACCTACTTTAAGTGTGTGTGTGTGTGTGTGTGTGTGTGTGTGTGTGTGTGTGTGTGTGTGTGTGTGTGTGTGTGTGTGTGTGTGTGTGTGTGTGTGTGTGTGTGTGTGTGTGTGTGTGTGTGTGTGTGTGTGTGTGTGTGTGTGTGTGTGTGTGTGTGTGTGTGTGTGTGTGTGTGTGTGTGTGTGTGTGTGTGTGTGTGTGTGTGTGTGTGTGTGTGTGTGTGTGTGTGTGTGTGTGTGTGTGTGTGTGTGTGTGTGTGTGTGTGTGTGTGTGTGTGTGTGTGTGTGTGTGTGTGTGTGTGTGTGTGTGTGGAGACATCAACACCATCCGCTGTGTAAATAAATACATTGTGTTTTCTTCCCTCAGCCTCGCCACGCAGTGAAGCTTTTGTCAGTTCTGAAGTACATGGCTCACAGGAACGGCCCTGACTCATTCTTCAGCTTCCCGGGGAAGAACGCAGCTGTGAGTATACTTCATAGTGTCATACAATGCAACACCGAATATAAAAACATCCCATTAAGTGTGTTTGCACATAGGTGATGAGCTGGACTGTACTTTTGAATGTTTCAATACATTAGCATCAATATTCCCTGCTTCATATTATTGCAAAAAATGCCATGCCAGCAGATTATGGAGCCTCACCACGACTGTTTCCCAAAATATAAAATAAGTTCTTTATTCTTCCTCTTATTCTTCCTCTTCTTATACATACATTTATTATAAACTGATGGTGTGAAAAAAAGTGAGCACTTTAGATATTACACGATGATTTCTCCTAAATCATTTCATATTAATTGCTTTCCAAGCTGATTTCCTGTGAGCCAACCATTCACTGACCCATGCAGTTTTTCAACAAGCTTCACAGATTATTAGTTATTTTCTACCATCACGACTCAGACCCTTTTAAAACCTCAAAGACTTTTGTACTCTTGCTGAAATGATATAAAGTATCTAAATATTGAGCTGTTTAAATGCATGATGCTTTGGCTGTTGGCTTTTTTTTCCAGCTTTTGGACTATTCAAATCATGCTCTGAGAATTTGGGTTGTACCTTCCCTACATATTATCCCATTCACAACCTCACTGTTCTTTGTTGATCAGGCCACACAGACAGGCTCTGTCCTTTCCTTGCTCTTCTATAGAAACATAATATATTTACTTTAACAACCTTTATTTTGGTTGGAGAGTGGCACACTGTGACGAATTCTAAGTAAACAACATGCCCTTGCTGAACAAAACACAATACAATATACAGAATCATTTTCTACAGAAAAAAAACACTTAAAGGTGGGGTAGGTAATTAACTTCAGATACACTTTTTGTTATATTCCATGGAATGCTCTTAACATCCCTATAGCAATGAATATATTACGGTAAATGCTTTGACAAAAAATCCATTAAAAAAAATGTAACCTGTGGAAGCCGTAGTACTGTAAAAAGCACGACCAATCATTTTCACCGGCCCGTCTAAAATAACTGGATGGCCTACCTGCCTGTCAGCCTTCCATCTGTGCACAAACTTATCTCGTGGCCTCATTGGTCATGTTCGTGTGTGTTTGAGGAGGGGCTCTATGAGGAAGTCTGAAGAAAAAGGCAGATTTTTTCTGGCTGCGTACTTTCAAATGCTAGCGCACTCGAGCTGGTTTCTCCATTCTTACTTATCCTACCTTTTTAAATATCAATGTTTAATGATTTTTATTAAAAGTAAAATGTGTCTGCTCTCTAGTTTTAATGGCACAGTTTGTGTCCTCATCACTGCACTGAAACTTCCTCTCTGACTCAATACATCAGAACTACTCTTCAAACACTCATTAATGCTACACAGAAAAAATGATAAAAACAAATGGTGTGTAAATGTCTTCAGACTGAATCTGTGTTTAGGAATAAAGGACACATATTGTCACACTAAGATTAGTGCACTCTTTATTGCATTAAATGTGCTTTGTATAGGAAGCTATGTAATTGTGTGCAACATTGAATGTTGCTTTAGGCAATGTCAGGCCCCTTACATAGTGTATGTGGTTGCCAACTTCTGTATATAACCATCCATTGCCATGGTGACGGTGCTTTTACGAGTAAAAGCAAAGCAGGTTTGGGTCTGAGACCTCATCTTCCTGTGTTGCCCTGCTTCACACATGCATACACACAAAAACATTATTTAGAGAAATATCTTTCAAGGGGGCTTTGCTTGATTACTTTTTGTGGCCTTTTGACATTCATTTTCCACGCTTCTGGTTGACCTATTGTAACCTTCTAACCCAACTGTTTTTTTAAGTACATTTTAAAATGATCACTGTTCCACTACTCATACCATGTCCTTTCTTCTGTTTGTATTTGTCTCTCTAATAGGCTATAGCTCTGCCTCCTATAGCAAAATGGCCGTACCAGAATGGCTTTACATTCCACACGTGGCTCCGCATGGATCCTCTCAACAACATCAATGTAGACAAGGACAAGCCTTACCTGTACTGGTAGGTAACAATGCCAACCTATGAATAATAGATGCATTATTCCTTTTGTTTAGCATTAAAATGTTTTTTTTTTTTAATGTATGTATGTGTATCAAATATGCAGATATGAGAACTTTGCTTAAGGATGTAACTCAAATAACACAAAGAGAAGAATTACATGAAATGTTTCACCACAGGTGTATTCATTTGAATTAAGGTGTCTAAGTTTGAACTTATGCATGTGCACATGTCACCAGTAAACAAAGATGTATCATAAACTCACTCCCAAAAGTATGCTGCAGCCTCAAAGATGAAAAACGCTTGTACTTCTCTCTCCATCTTCCCCTGTCTCATTATCCTTCGCTTCCTGTCTGTGGAGCGGAGAGTTGGTTGATCTTCTTTTCAACCAATAATTAATTTCTGTCAAAAATCTAATTTATACAGCAGTGATCTGTTTGCGCTCGTGTGAAAATGATAACCGACTTGAGTGGCCAACGAGCTGCTTGAGAGCATTTGTAATAAAAGCTCCCCTTCAGCCTCGTGCCCTTTTTAAAAAAAAAAAGAGAGATTAATTCACTAAATCACACTGCCGGGTCCCATCTCGCCGGGGCATGCAGAAGGATGAGAAGAATCTGTGGAGTTGAGAAATGATTGTTTGCTATCTTTATCCTTTTGAGACCCTTTTAAAGTGTTTATATTATATATTAGAGACTACAAGCCGTGTTGCCCTTGAAGGCAGTCTGCTTGAAAGTGTGCAGCCTCGCTCGGAAACTAACCCTTTGTGTTTGATTTTTCTTTTCCAGTTTCCGCACCAATAAAGGCATGGGTTACTCTGCACACTTTGTGGGGGGCTGTTTGATAGTGACCTCATTAAAATCCAAGGGGAAAGGGTTCCAGCACTGTGTAAAGTACGACTTCAAACCACAGAAGGTAGGAAAAACAAAAACAACGCAAAGCAGAATACAGGCATTGGTTTGGTGACCCAGGCACATGAAAAGACAAATCCTGGATATGTCTCTGTAGATGGATCGCAGAAATTATATGTTGGCACCACATAATGAATCACATGCACACACTCAAACACACATTGTGCGCTCACAATAAATCTAGACCTGGCTTTACGAAGGAACTGTCACACCTTACCTGACTCTGGGGAGAAGCTAAGCTAGAAGGAGGAGGGAAGAGGGAGACCGTAGAGAAGGATGATCCAATACCCCGAGTCCCTTCCAGGCACAACATACTCTGGAAACCATTGAAGTCCAAAACATCCTTTGCCTGTGGACAATTAAAAAAATCCTTCTCCTTCCCCTGGGCATAAAGACATCACACTACCTCAATAAACCTCATGAGGACCAAACAATCACTTTAGTTGATTTTTTTCAATCTATTTTTAGTGTCTTCTTTTATGTCCGGAAGCAAACGTAATAACCTATTTTACTGTGGTTACTCTGGTAACCCATTTCAGTGGTTGTCAGGCTGAGGAGGAAACCAGAAATCTAAGTAGGTGGGATCATAGCTTGAGGGGACAGAGTCTTGAAACATGATGGAGGCTAATTGAGTAAGCTAGAAGATTCTCACCACACGCTGACTTATTGATATCTTGTTGTGTGATTGATACTCCAGATAAACAGTTTCCCATTGTGAGAGTCTGCTTCTCTCTCTCTGTTTTATTTTCAGTGGTACATGGTGACCCTCGTTCATGTGTACAACCGCTGGAAAAACAGTGAAATTAGCTGCTTTGTGAACGGGGAACTGGCTTCCTTTGGAGACATCGCCTGGTTTGTCAACACCAGTGACGTAAGTGAAAAACAATTACCAATATCTTACGCTATTTGTAATTGAACCAGCAGGGGGGCAACAGAAGTTTCAGACTTCTATTGGTATACAGTACATTCTCATAAAAAAGCGAATAGTTTATATTGTAGACATATTGTCTTGTGACGGTTTAAGTCTGTTTCATTACCTACACTCCAAACACTACGTACGGTCAATATTAAGCTACAGCCTGCAAACGGTTACCTTAGCAGCACAAAGAGAAACTGCGGAAGATGCTGCACCAAGCAAATAAATAGTCTTGCTCTTACCCCTTAAAACTGCAATTCCGGCCATTCCTACGCTCTATAGCAAGATTGAATGAGATGTATTAATATGAGTGTGTGCGGAACGATTTCCCTTCGATTCTATTGGCTCTAACGGTCAGAAAGAGATGTCACATGTCAAAATCGAACAAGGGTGGCCAGAGATAAGGAAAATCCACCCAAATGGGCCCAGAAGAGGGTTTTTTTGCTAAATCTGTCTAAAAAGGTCAAATATCACTTGTTTTGCATCAATCTTGATACAGGGTACTTATTATATGTTGTACTTTGGATTCCTAAAGCGTTTAGTCTACTAACCCATCATCCAAGGTTAGTTTTCACTATAAGTACAACATATTTTTTGGACGGACAATGTAATTTACAGTCTTTTACCATGTTCAATCTGAATTTTCTTTAAAATAAAAAACATCTATATTGATTCTGACTCTTCTACATCCAACTGACAGGTTTATCATTACTTTGAGAAAAAAGATTATTAATTTAACCCTTTTTAGAAGGGAAGATATGGTCATTTGTTCTGGGAATGTCATTTTCGAGCTTGAAACCTGAAAAACAGGCTTGGGGCTTAAGAGGTTTAGTATATTCAATGCAGACCCAAAAATGGTATCACTGTTTTTATACAAGATATGACGAGAAAGTAAATAACATATTTTATACCGCATACTAATTCTTTATCCAGCCCATTTCTGTGGATGTGTTCTGTGTTTACTTGTGAATCAAATATATTCATGCTTGAATCCTCTGGCAAGATTCTTTATGTACAATTCCACCTGCGGTTACATCAGGGTATAGGGCATGTGGGCGCATGGAACAGTTTTCTGTCAATATCAATTTTAGAACCAGTTATTGCTGCGGGAGTGTGTACCAAAAACTTTAAAATAGACCTCACTCGGAGATATATCTAATCTCACCCTTTGCTTTCGAAGGGTCTGGGGGCCATTCTTTTCATCTATTAGTATGGATAGCACAGCGGACATTGACTACATATATTGCACACACCCTGCTCCTCTCACACATCACCATATGAACTCTGTCACAATCCCTAGGATTGCTTTCTGTCATGCTGCGCTATGAGATTCTTAAATCAAATTTAGTCAGGAATGAAAACGCCTCCACAGCGCAGTATAATCCTCTTGATGTGACAGTATATCTCCGAAAGCAAATTAGCAATTTGATTGAGACGTGGCCTCATCGTTCTCAACACTTCTGTCTCACTGACCATGACCAGAGGAAGATGAAACGGTATCAAGTTAGCCACAGTATGTTTATAGTTTGGGTCTGTGTGTTGCCAATTATAGCTTGTGTTGCCATGAATACGTCTTTTCCCTCTGTTCATTCAGGCTATTTTTGGTCTTTGTATTCCTTTGTTCCTGTATCAATTCCTTATTTCTTACTCCCTTACCTTCGTCTTACATTTTATATTTCAATTTGTTTTCTTCCTAAAACCCTACCTCCAACCTCTTTCCTGCTGCAGACATTTGACAAGTGTTTCCTGGGATCGTCAGAGACGGCAGATGTCAACCGTGTGTTCTGCGGACAG